>NC_081411.1:353905551-354170551 GCF_030272615.1 Cryptomeria japonica | reverse complement strand
ATAACACCAATATTTGTATGTGGAAACCCTGTAAGGGGAAAAATCACGGTGGGAAACCTTACCCACAATCAGATGATACTACTGTAGATAGTAAGTGTACATAAATGGGGCCTGCACATGTAGAAAGGCCAACAACCTAGAGCTCACTGCTCAATCACAGAATGGGAGTCACACTGACTACAGTTGGATGGTTAAATCCAATAAGAACGTACTGCACAGAATAACATCTTCATATGCTGGATTCAGTACCGGTGTAATGCTGATATGCTTTCACAAAAACCTAGCTTCACCTTCAAATGATGTCTTTGTGTATAGCTCTGCTTAAACTCACATATACCTTCACACAATCCTTTTTCGCATTCCACACTTGATCTTACAAATAAGATCTTACATTTATACCATAACCTAAGACCAATTTTAGTAGGTCAGCTCTACAAGATATTACAATAAAAACATTTTACAAACAATATAATATCCGATGCAATAACCGATTGAACATGTCGGCTTAATGCATTTACAACAATAATTAATCATCTCCAAAGCGTGCCATGTTGATCTGGAAATGATAAACCTGCCGGTGTAACCCTAGACCTATTTGCCAGTAACAACAAATATGCAACTATGAATATACCAATGAACAAAAATCTAGGACAAGATGTCCAAATGATGTCTTCGACATAACCATGTGTCTTCCATGCCATTCCAAGTGTCGGTGATTATTATATCTTGCCGGTGTGCCATATACCAGTAACTATGTTATAGTTACTTGCTTGCCGGTGAATGTTGCTGGATCTCCAAGGTGCTAGTGTTTTAGTAGGTGTTGACATCAATGACAAAACCATACCAAAATACCAACAATCTTCCCCTTTGGCATTGATGGCAACACAAGATGGAAAAACTATCAAAGTGCCAAAATAGAAATACCAAGTATCAAAAACCAACAATCTCCAAAAAGATCATAACCAGAAATCAAAGAGTAATAATCTCTCCTAAACAACAATCTCTCCCCCTGGGAGCAACATACATGTGTTTTCCATACCAATCTCTCCAAAAAAACATGTGTTTTTCCTTATATATCTCTCCCCCTTTGACATCAAATGCCAAAGTTATAATAAAACCAAGTTCATATACAAAATACCAACCAATTTAATATACCAACTACTCCCCCTGAGAAGTAGCTACCTCGTCAAAGACTAGAATAAAAGATTTATCTGTTAATTCTGTCGGTTGATGACAAACATCAACTGTCTAAGTCTCTACCAATGGTGGTATAACTCCAAGCTAATCTCTGAGATATTCAAAATTCTCCTTAGGAAAAGGTTTAGTGAAAATATCTGCAATCTGCTCTTTAGTATTCACATAAACCAGTTTTAGCTTCAACTTTCTCCCTTAGAAAATTTAGTTTGATAGAAATATGTTTGGTTTTAGAATGTAATGCTGGATTCTTAGATATATCAATTGCTACAGTGTTATCACAATAGATAGTAATAGGTTCCTTGCATTTTACCTTTATATCTTTTAACATTTGCTTAAGCCATAGCACTTGTGTACAGTTAGTTGCTGCTGCAACATATTCTGATTCTGTTGTTGATAAAGATGTACAACTCTATTTCTTACTTAACCAAGAAACTAGTCTATTTCCAAGAAAGAATGCTCCGCCAGTGGTGTTTTGCCTATCATCCACATCTCCTGCCCAATTTGCATCTGTGTATGCACATAATTCAAAGTTTTCATCTCTAGGATACCATAATCCAAGATTTATAGTGCCTTGTAAGTACCGGAAAATCTTTTTTACTGCTGATTCATGATTTTCTCTAGGATTACTTTGAAATCTTGAAACAATAAATACTCCATTCATAATATCAGGTCTAGTTTGTGTCAAATATAGTAAACCTCCTATCATAGATTTGTATCTAGTTGGATTAATAGGTGTAGATTCATCCCTTTGTGATAATTTGTCATTTGTTGTCATAGATGTGCTTATCGGTTTAGAGTTCTCCATCCCAAATTTCTTTAGTAACTCTTTTAAGTATTTAGATTGACTCAAGAATATACCTTTATCAGTCCATGAAATCTGCAATCCTAAAAAGAATTTTATTTCTCCTATCATAGACATTTCAAATTCTTGCTGCATTTTAATAGAAAATTCCTTACATAATCCATCTTCTCCTCCAAAGATTATATCATCAACAAATACTTCTATAATCAAGATGTCATCATTAGTTACTTTATAATATAAATTGATGTCTGCATTTCCTTTAGTAAAACTAATCTTTAAAAGATACTTATCCAATCTTTCATACCAAGCTCTTGGGGCTTGTTTTAGTCCATACAGAGCTTTTCTTAACCTGCATACCATATCATTGTCATCTATCAAAGAAAATCCATCAGGTTGTTCAATGTATACTTCCTTTTCAAGATATCCATTCAAAAATGCACATTTAATATCCATTTGATGAACTTTGTAGTTCTTGTGTGCTGCAAAAGCCAAAAATAATATGAGTACCTCAATTCTAGCTACCGGTGCAAAGGTTTCATTGTAATCAACTCCTTCTTTCTAAGAATATCCCTTACACACTAGTCTTGCTTTATTTCTGACAACCTTACCATCTTCATTAAGTTTGTTTCTAAATACCCATTTGGTTCCAATTACATTTTTATCTTTAGGCCAGGGAACTAATGTCCAAGTGTTGTTTTCTCAATTTGTTCTAATTCTTCTTCCATAGCTTTAATCCAAAATTTATCTTCACATGCCTCATTAATAGATGATGGTTCAATTTGAGAAATAAGACATATCTCTTCATTTGCCAATCTTTCTCTTGTCATAACTCCTTTAAACTTGTTTCCAATTATCTGATCTTCAGAATGATTCAGTCTTACATAACGGGGTGTCTTAGTTTGCTGTTGTTCCTCAATTACTGTGGAATCTTCAGATGGTACCGTGGTAACTGGATCTTCATTCTGTACTGGTGGATTTAGAGTAGGTTCATTTGTCAAAATTTCTGTTGCCGGTTCAGAGTCTATATACCTTGAAGTTCCCCTAAATTGTTCATCAATATTTACATTTGTACTCTCAACAATTTTCTACAATCTCTTGTTAAAACATCTATATGCTTTGCTCTTAGATGAATAACCAAGAAATATTCCTTCATCACTTCTAGGATCAAATTTTCCAATATGCTCATCTCTTCTAATATAACATTTACTTCCAAAATTTTTGAAATACTTAAGAGTAGGAGTATTACCAAACCATAGTTCATGAGAGGTCTTACCTGTTTCACCTTCGATGTGAACTTTGTTAAATGTATAGACCATTGTGCTGACTGCTTCTCTCCAATACACATGTGGTAAATTTTCTTCTGATAACATACTTCTTGTTGCATCCAAGATAGTTATGTTTTTCCTTTCAACAACTCCATTCTGTTGTGGTGTCCGAGGTGCTGATAGCTGTCTTCTGATTCCATTCACTTCACAAAATGTATTAAATTCCTTAGATGTAAATTCACCTCCTTGATCTGATCTTAAACATTTGATTTTTTTACGGGTTTCATTTTCAACCATTGCTTTGAACAGTTTAAACTTTCCAAGTGCTTATGATTTTTCTCTGAGAAAAGTAACCCAACACATTCTAGAATAGTCATCAATGATTAGCATGAAATATCTATCACCTTGTAAGATTTTAGTTCTAGTTGGACCACATAAATCAGTGTGAATCAAATCAAGAGCATTATTTGATTTTTCTGGAATGCTTTTGAAACTAGCTCTAACTTGTTTTCCAAATTGACATTCTTTGCATATTGTATTCTGAGGTTTGACAATTTTAGGTAAATCTCTAACTACCTTAGTAGTACTGATCTTTACCATGCAATCAAAGTTTACATGATAGAGTCTTTTATGCCATAACCAACTTTCATCTATATGTGCAATTAAGCATGTCTTTTCATTGTTATTCAAATGAAAGATATTACCTCTAGTCTGATTACTGGTTGCAATTTCCAAACTAGTTCTATTCATGATTTTGCATTTTCCATTTTTAAATTGTAACTGAAATACTTTCTCAACTAATTGACCAACACTCAAAAGATTATGCTTTAATCCTTCAACATAGTAGACATTGTCAGTGTTATGCTTACCATCAAGAGATATTGAGCCCTTACCTTTGATTGAACAAGCTTTATCATCTCCAAATCTCACTAAGTCTCAATTGTATTCTTGAAAGTTCAAGAATTTGCCTTTGTCTCCTGTCATATAATGTGAGCATCCTAAATCAACGATCCATTCATCCTTTACTTCAACTTTAGCTGCCAGAGCCTGTACTACCGGTTGAGCAATAGGTGTCGGTTGGTCTTTTGTAGTAGCATCAAAAACCCATCCATTGTTTGTCGGATCCTCATCAGAATCATCAGTCACACCTTCATCAACAATGTAACAAGATTTGTCTTTATTCTTCTTAAATCTGTATCTCTGATATTCAGGGCTAGGCTTGTATGTTCTTCTAGCTTCTTCTCTTAGTCTAGCATGTCTATTAGGGCATCTTGAAACCATATGACCAATCTTATTGCAGTTAAAACATTTAAAGGGTGCTTTACCTTCATACTTACTTCCAACTAGACCTTTAGGCATTTTCCTTGCAAATAGTGCTTCAAGTTCTTCAAGTTCTCTTGCATAAAAGGCTTTCCAATTAGATTTGTCAAATGATGGAGTAGATGATGTTGATGCTTTAAAGGCCAAATCTATCTTTATAGTAGCAACAGGACCAAATTCTTCAATTTCAAATGCTGAAAGTTTCCCAATCAATGTATCCCTAGTAACTAATGTATTAGGCATTGTTCTTAACTCATTTATAGCAGTGAATTTCTTTTTATATGCCGGTGGCAATCCTCTTAAAACTTTTGAAACAATTTCATCCTCACTTAAGGTTCCTCCACAACATTTAATACCCAAAACAATTTCATTTACTCTTTCCATAAAAGCAAAAATCCTTTCATCTTCTTCCATTTTTAGATGTTCATACCTGACTCGGAAGCTTTCAAGTTTTGCAATTTTGACTGTGGAATCTCCTTCATTTAGTGTTTCCAAATGATCCCAAATAGCTTTAATAGTAGACCTATCTGATAGTCCCATGATTTGTTGATATGATAATGCGCTCAAAAGTGCTTCTCTTGCTTTGCAATCATTTTCCTCATCTTTTGTCAAGTTAGCTGGACTGGGTTGACCTGGTACAGCAATAGTATAACCATTCTTTGTAACTTCCCAGATGTCTTTTCCAATGCAATTTAGATGTGCCTCCATTCTGATCTTCCATATGCCATAGTTGGTTCCATCAAGTTTAGGACTGTCCTTCCTGAAATAATTAGTAGACATTGGATCTCCTCAAGCTGTTAAACTTCTATAAAAGAGGACTAAGCTCTGATACCAATTGTTAGGTCCTAGAGACAACTTAGAGGGGGGGGGGGAGTGAATCAGTTGTCAAATAAATTTAAACCAAAAACAATTTAACCAACTTAATGCTTAATACCGGTAAACCAGTTAAGTATGTCGGTAGACAGTTTTAATAGTTAATTGCTACACCGGTAAGTATTAGTGCATGAAACATAAACACAAAGTCATCCACAACACATAACACCAATATTTGTATGTGGAAACCTTATAAGGGAAAAAACCATGGTGGGAAACCATACCCACAATCAGATGATACTACCTGCAGATAGTAAGTGTACATAAATAGGGTCTGCACATGCAGAAAGGCCAACAACCTAGAGCTCACTACTCAATCACAAAATGGGAGTCACACTGACTATAGTTGGATGGTTAAATCCAATAAGAATGTACTGCATAGAATAGCATCTTCATATGCTGGATTCAGTATCGGTGTAATGTTGATATGCTTTCACAAAAACCTAGCTTCACCTTCAAATGATGTCTTTGTGTATAGCTCTGCTTAAACTCACATATACCTTCACACAATCCTTTTTCGCATTCCACACTTGATCTTACAAATAAGATCTTACATTTATACCATAACTTAAGACCAATTTTAGTAGGTCAGCTCTACAAGATATTACAATAAAAACATTTTACAAACAATATAATATCTGATGCAATAACTGATTGAACATGTTGGCTTAATGCATTTACAACAATAATTAATCATCTCCATAGCATGCCATGTTGATCTGGAAAAGATAAACCTGCCGGTGTAACCCTAGACCTATTTGCCGGTAACAACAAATATGCAACTATGAATATACCAATGAACAAAACTCTAGGACAAGATGTCCAAATGATGTCTTCGACATAACCATGTGTCTTCCATGCCATTCCAAGTGCTGGTGATCATTATATCTTGCTGATGTGCCATATACCAGTAACTGTGTAATAGTTACTTGCTTGCCGGTGAATGTTGCTGGACCTCCAAGGTGCTAGTGTTTTAGTAGGTGTTGACATCAATGACTAAACCATACCAAAATACCAACAAATGACACACTGTAGAAATTGGTTTCTCCATTGACCACACACCATTGACGTGCATGCCCGTAATATTCACCTGGAATCACTCGGACATGGGTATTAGATCACCTCTGCTATTCGCCAGCAATAGTAAAATGACCATGTACCCAGGACCTAATTTGCCAATGGTAAATTAAATGTTCATTGCACGTGTCGGCCAAATTTGCCAATATCAATTAAAATATTATAAGAATTCGAGGACCCATTTTGCCCCGCTTAAATTAAATGTTCATTGCACGCCCGTGCAATTCACCAAAAATGCAATTAAATTAAATGTTTATTGGCAATTGCGACACCCGAGCCCACGCAATTCGCCAAAAATGCAATCATGGATTGCTATAAATACACTATTTCTTACACTCTTTCTTACAATTTGTTCATGTCTGATTAGTAAATTGGGAGCTCTCAGAGTCTCGAGTCTCGATTCGCATTCCGCAAATTGAGTTGGAAAGTCGAAGTTCATTGTAGGGTGGAGGGCCAAAGTTACAATCCTGCAACACAGGCCCAAGCATTCATTCCTGATTCCCGATTCAAAGAATTGAGAAGGCATAAAGGTGAGTAATTATTTCTTCATACTTGATAGTATTAGTTTTAACTTTTAATTCGTAGTGAGAGGTCAAGACTCAAGATGTCACAGTCAGACATGGGTGAGACTCCTCAGGGTGGTGAAGGGATTGGGATGTTAGACAAGTGTAAGACTCCTCAGGACAGTGAAACTGAAGGGATTGGGAGGCCATCAAAATGCCCAGAACTTAAACTTAAAGATAGTACCATAAAGTCTTTTTTTGGAATTGGCAAAGTTTTTTGTCCATCAACCTCTGTAGTTGTAGAACCCATTCACAGTAGCTCACCACCACCACAAGGTGGGATTGTCATTGAGTTAAATGCATCAAATGAGGATGACAATACTGACACGACAGAAGATGTTCTAAGGGATACACACAATGAGATACCATTGGCAAATGCAAATGCTAGTACTGAAGATGATGTTGGTAGGAAGAAAAGAAAAAGGAAAGTAAAACTGGGGCGAGAGTGGGAGATGACAAGGAGCTTTAAGATTGATTGGGTAGCAAAGTACCCATTCATTGAACTGGTCCCAAAAAATGATGAACAACCAACATAATGCAGGTGTAAGATTTGTAGCTGGAAAACTAAAAAAGAGAAGAAGATGTAGCTAAAGCTTGACACCATAAAAAAGCATATTGGTAAGGTTTATGAAAAACAGAGCATAGATGGAAAGGAAACATGAGTAGTAAGATGGAAATCAAAGGAAGAATGTCTTCATGTTAAGTATGCTATGAAATATGAAGAGCATAACCACAAAATGACACTGATTCCTAATAGTGGATTTGGAAATACAATCAAGGCTAGGCTTGAACATGCAGCGAAAGATGCAAACCTGGCAAAGACTGTTCAGATGAATGTTGTTTTTCATATTATGTCAAGAGGGCATCCTATGAAAGATTTCCTAGAATTTAGTAATTTCTTATCTTTTTTGAATGTTCCTCACTATCCTATGTCACATTGGTCAATAAATGTTGGATGGGAAATGGAAAACTATCTCGCTGAGATGGAAAAGCAAAATTTACAAGAGAGTGTAGAGGAGTCAAATTTCATTTCATTATCCATAGATGAAGTTACTGCGGTAGATAACACTACTTGGGTTTGTATGCATGTGTATACCGTAAAAGAACACATTTGCCGAGCTCATCTACTCTGTGTTCATAAAATGAGGGTCAATTCAACAACAGAAAATTTATATTTGGAAGTTAAGAAAGCTTTGAATGAAATTGCTGGTATGGATGACTTGACAATTGCCAAGAAGTTGGTGTGTGTTGGAGCTGCAGTAATGCAAGGTCAAAGGACTGGTCTTTGCGCAAGATTACAAACTAGTATTGCACCATACATGGTTGGCATTCACTGCATGGCCCATCGAATGAATTTAGCATATATAATTGTAAGCAATTTCCCTACAATGTCAAAAGTTGAAGATCTAGTCCATGAGCTCCACTCATACTTCTGCCGAAGTCCTAAATGTTTTGCAGAATTTTAGATTTTTATTGAGGGAGTAACAAGAGGTCAGGGATGTTGAGACCAGATGGATCTCCTTGCATGGACTAGTGGAATTAGTTCTAACAGAATATCAATCCTTGATCGAACTAATGTATGAGAAACGCCTCACATTAGACAAAGCTCCTAATCTCTTACATAAGTTAAGTGATATAGAGACTCTATTAACTTTAGCTAGTCTTCTCCCCATGCTGGATTCAACGAAAAAACTTGTTAAGAAAGCCCAAGATAGAACTATGTATATCAATGAGTATAGCACTCTACGTAAAATGACATGCTTGAGCCTGGATGGTCTATATTCAGATCTAATAGGGCAAAGCCCAAATTTTTTTAGGTGGCAGATAATTACAGATTTGAATCATGCTGAAATTTTTTTACATTTCAATACAAAAAAAGAGTTATGCGTCTTTGTAAAAGGATTTCAGATACCAATGCACCAATCTAAGACGGGCAAGCGAGGCAGAGCACTACCAGTTAAAAAAGAATATTTTGACAGGATTGTTAAATCTGTTAGTGATAATTTGAAGTCTATTGCATATGAACTTTCAACTGAGATTCGTGAAAGATTCCCTCGAGAAGAATATTTGAAACTTGCTGATTTATGTCAAACAATGATATTGGGGTCGGTGGAAGATGAGAGAGTTTTCAATGCATTAGGACTTTTGAAATCAAAGATCAAAAACAAATTAGACAAGAATTTGGAAACTTGCTTGAGGTTGTTTGTAACTCAGTATAATGTTAGAGATTTTCCATATGATAGGGCACTAGCAATCTGGAATTCCATGCGTGAAAGACGAGGGGTGTGCAACACTTTAAAAGCTGGTGGTGCTACTACTAGTGCTAGTGCTGAGACAAATGAATATGATGGATCACATACTTAGAGTCAGGATGAAGACGAAGACATTTTTGAATACCTGACTCAAAATGAAGATGAACCTATTAGTACTAGTCAGTTTCCGGATCTTGAGTCCATTTGGGATATAGAAGCCTTGGACAGTCGGACCGAGTCACTGAAGTGAATTAGCAGTCAGTTTATAGGTATTTATAATTATACTATAGTTCTTGAGTCATATTACAATTTCAATTTGCAAAATTGCAATACTATAGTTGTCATTATTGATTTTTGATATTGTATTCCTTGAATTTGTCAATCAGAAGTAGAATGGATACTTATTGTATATTTTTAATTGTGAATTTGAATTATTACTAAACAATTGAATTATTAGTAAATTGGTATTTGGTTCCACATTATGTAACATGTTGAACATGAAATGCATCAATTTGTGTCACAAGATCCATAAAATTATTCATATTGCATAACTGTTACTGCTAGAACCTTTCTACTATTCTACATTAAATGCTTAAAATGATGTTCATGGCGATTAGGGTTTTGTGTTTGTTTTTTGTCTTAGTTGGCTAGTAAACCGAAGTTGTCGTGTGTTGAAAATCTGAGTTGTCCTTTATTTATTTGTCCATGTCAATGTCAAGTGTGGTCAAATGGTTGGTCAGACATGTTTAATGGTTATCACTAGCTCGCAGGTCCTTTATCATCAAGTCAGTTTAAGTCGCGAGCTTGCGAGTAGTAGGAGATTTTAGTTGTCGCTACCTCACAAGATGTTTTGCACTTGACCATTTTATGTTGCGAGGTTGCAACTGGGTGTGATTTTATGTTGTCGCACGGTCACGAGGTGTTTGTGGTTAAGTCATTTTAATTTGCGATCATGCGATGTAGTTGGTATCACAGCTTAGTTGGTTTCGTCGGTTACTCGCAGGTTTTGAAGTTGTTTAGCATTTTAAGTTGCGATCTGGCAACAGTTAAGTTTTGGTCTGATTTTATGGTCACTGCATGCTCACAGGTTTGTAAGTCTTAAGTCAAAAAGTGTTGCAAGCATGCGATGGCAGTTAAGTGCCTTGTTGTCTCGAGATCTCAAGGGTTTAAGTCAAGTTAAGTTTCGAGTTGCAAGCTTGCGATGAAATAAGTTATTTTGTTAGATTTACAGTGGTCACCAGCTCACAGGTAAAGAAAGAATATTACAAATGTTGTTGCGAGGTTGTGACTGAAGGGCTTGATGAAGATCAATGGCTATCGCTCACTCACGATATTCTTTGAGGATTCGTAAAAGGGGTTGTGAGCTTGCGATTAAGAGGATTTGGTAGCATTGTCGCTAACTCGCCGGTTCCTTTCCTAATTGTTATAACCGGTTGAGAGTGTGTGATTAAAGATGGGGATTGACACGTGGACTTGTTTGTCAAGTTTTGTAAAAGTTTTGACATGATCGAGCTGAGATTTTGACATTTTTACAATTGCATTAATGCATTCTATCAGTTTAATTGAATTAATGCCACACTAGCTAGTTCATGCAAGTGTGGCAGTTAATGAGACTTGAGAGAAGTGATGGTGCCCAAATACCATTTTATGTTACGAGGTTGCGACTGGGTGTGATTTTATGTTATGGCAAGGTCGTGAGGTATTCGTGGTTAAGTCATTTTAATTTGTGATCATGCGATGCGGTTAAGTTGCTTGCTTGCAGGTTTTGAAGTTGTTTAGCATTTTAAGTTGCGATCTGGTGACAGGTAAGTTTTGATCTGATTTTGTGGTCATCGCATGCTCACGGGTTTGTAAGTCTTAAGTCAAAAAGTGTTGCGATCATGCAACGGTGGTTAAGTGTCTTGTTGTTGCGGGATCACAAGGGTTTAAGTCAAGTTAAGTTTCCAGTTGTGAGCTTGCAATGAAATAAGTTGTTTTGGTAGATCAATAGCTGTCGCTCACTCGCGAGATTCTTTGAGGATTCGTAAAAGGGGTTGCAAGCTTGTGATTAAGAGGATTTGGTAGCATTGTCGCTAACTCGCTAACACGTGGACTTGTTTGTCAGGTTCTGTTAAAGTTTTGAATGCCAATCACCAATCAAATAGAAGGGCATGAATTCAAATTTCTCTCGAATACTTCAGTTTGAAGTTTGAATTAATGCCACCGTGGCTAGTTCATGCAAGTGTGGCAATTAATGTGACTTGAGACTTGAGAGAAGTGACGATGCCCAAATAGTAAATACCATAAATTGCATGATCGAGCCGAGGTTTTGTATAATTGCATTAATGCATTCTATCTTTGAGGTAATCCAGTGAATTGAGCTCTGCAACAACGTTGGAGAATTCGAAGTGTTGGGTGTGAGAAAATTTCAAAAAATTGGTTAAGTTTTTCTCCTATAGCTAAAATGAGCCAGGAAACGAGTGGTACTAGAGGTTCCAAGCCTAAGCCCAAGCCCAAGCCCAAACCCAAGTCCACGACAAGTGGAGTAGGAGGACCTGGAGGTTCCAAGGCTAGTGCCACTGAGGAAATGATGGTTAAGAAATACAAAGATGAATTTGTAGATTTGATGCCAGGGACTTCCGTTGCTTTGAATACAAATCATTTGGCATGGAGAGATTTATGGAGCCAATGCAAAAACCCTACCACACTTAATATGACTGGTTCTACTCTATTTCATTATTTATGAAAAAATAGGGTTAAGGGTGTCCCGATGTCAAACCCTTGGGATTTAAATATGGCAAAGTTAATTGTGCCAGATGTGTATGTTGATGTGGATTTGATCAAAGAGTTGGCCAAACGCTATTGCCCAGTATCCAGGGTAATCAGAAGAAAGAACCAGTCTGCCCTAGTTTCAATTAACAGAGCTAGCTTTGTTGAAGCTTTCCAGATTACTGGTGCTACATGTATAGATATAAATTTGGAGCAGATTGCAAAGGATTATGACAAATACAAAGGTGTTATCAAGAAGCATGCAATCCCCAAATACATGCCTAGGGTGAATAAGAAGCCGGTTATAATTCCAAAGAGTATCAAACCACCATTTTACATCACACCTTTCCACCATTATATGTATTGTACAATCTATGGATTATGTAGAGTGTTGGGTTTTGATGAAGATAAAATAGTGTCAGCTGAATTACTGATGATGGCTATGGACATTCAACACCTAGATGTTAACAAAGATTACGATTATGTGGGCTATGTGGTTGAACACATTCATAATGCTCTAGTTGAAATTCAGAGTGGTGCACCCAACCCTACATTCAAGCATTATTCATTGCTGATGCACTAAATCTTGTTCTATAATGTTGAGTTCGTGGATAAAGAATTGGAGCTTTTCAAAGAAAAATTTGGTGTCTTAATTCCAATACAAAGATGGACCCAAGTTTGGGAAAGTAGTTCCCCCCACTCTTCTTTCCTTTTCTTTGAAAATTGGATTGTTTCGCCAATTATGGAAATGCTAGGAATAAATAGGGAACGATTGCCAATTAATGTTAGGAGAGTTTTGAGACCTTACCATTTGTTCCAAACTAGTCTATTTCACATAACTGGGGGGACTTTTATTTGTTTGATAACTTTACTGTGGTAAGAGTCTATGGGTGTCCTTAGCCTCCCCATATTTTACCAAAATTTGTTCCAATTAGGATTCCTTTTATGGAGTTTATCTAGCAATTGACCCTAGTTGAAAAAGAATACCTTGATAAACACAGGAAGGGTTCTCTTCTTCCTAGGCTTTGGGTTGTGTCTGATTTTACCATTGGTAGGAGTTCCTTTGATGAAGTAAACAATTTCCTTAAACAATATAGGTTGGTTAATGTTGTGTCTAGATTCTGTGATCCGGAACAATTTATTAAAGTTGCAATGCCAAAAATGACACCTTGGGCCACAATAAAGGACCATGAACCATTGGATGATGAAGACGTGGTTATAAATTTGCTGAGAAAAGATGAAGCACAAGAAAGGAGAAGAAAATGGAAAAAATTGATGAGAGTTGAAGCAAAATTGAAGGCTGCTGACCCTAGTTTCTCAGGTTTTTGCCCTGATAGCCTGTACCTGGAGAGGATTAACAAAATGCTAAGTTTATATGAAACTCTGATGGAACAAATGCCTCAAATTCCAGAAGTGGCTGCTCAGCAGCAAGACCCCCAAGATGGATATTCTTCACATGGCAAGAGGCCACTTAGTGTGTATGCTGATGATGTAGAGAGTGGGGATGAAGTTCAATCTACTTGAGTGCCAGCTACAAAGAAACAAAAAACCACTGAGGTCAGTACAATTGTGAGGAGAGACCCTGCTAGAGCAATTGCTATAGAACAAGGACACTACTTTCATCAAATAAGGACACATCTCAGAGAAGCAGGGCAGAATGAAGAACAGGGAGAAACAAACGAAGCCCTTGCTCAAGGCTTTGATGAGCATGTGATGTTGTCAAATGAGTTCATGAAAGATGATGACTTTATTAAGTCAAATGAATTTAAATTTTTTTTGACAAGGTTGAAATAAAAACAATTAAAACAAAATCTGATCATAGAGGAAGAAAATGAAGAAAAGAAAGAGGAGATCATCAAGGCACTGCAGGAATATGATCTTGACAGGGAGGAATTATCTATGGAATAGGAAAGACAATTGATAAAGAGTACTGGTATGATTATGATGCCTAACTGGGATATCCAATCTATTTTTATTATTGATCAGATTAGGAAGCAAGAGGACCCAATGTTTAGAACTTAATTTGAAATTGGAGATGTAATTAGAGGATCAGTATTTAATCCTAAGTGAAAGACACTTGTTGCTTGGTCTTTTGCCCCTTCCACTCAAAAGCCCCACCTTCTAAATATCCAAGTAGAAAAGAAAGTTGATAGAATGATCTAGAACTTGCAGAACACAACTGACACAAAGATTGCCTCATTTTTTACTCAAGTTTCTTTCATGAATTTATCAAAAACAAAGGATTTGTCAAGAAGATACACAGAAACATATACCCAATTGATTGGCTTGTCTAAAAAATATGAAGAGACACTGATGAAGAAGGGCGCTCTGGAGGAAGAGTTAGTGGAGTTGAAAGAAAAAATTGCAAATGAGCCCCCTCCAATACAGATTACAAAACAAGTACAAGAAATACCAACTAATGTGACAACAAAAATGGAGATATACACAGGGAAAATTGAAAAGCTTGAAAAGGAAGAAAATGTCAAGGCTATCTCTCTTGTGTCAGGAATTCTGAAGCACAGGATTAGTGTATTGAAAGGCAAATTGATGGTTGTGCATGATTTGCACATTTCTTTGAAAGAGGCAAGCAAAACATCCTCTGAGGCTGTCTCTTTTCTTGGACCTTTGTTCAATGTTTGGTCAGGAAGAAGCAGATTAATGGATAAGCTAGATACTGCAATGATGTATAATGATGAGTTCCCTCCCAAGATCAGTGACACTAAAGACATGGTGGAGGTAATGAATGCAACTTATGCATTTTTCACAGGGAAGGATGTGCTTATAAATGAAAAATTGTAGACATTTGGGGAAGGTTATAATAAATTGGTTCCTTCAATTTATGGTAGTAATGGAGATTTGAAATTAGTTTCTGATTGGACCAGTGAATTTGATTTGATTATGGAGCAAGAAGAAATAATCAAGCATGTAAATGAATAGGTTAATGCTGATTTCCTTAACGGTCTGCTTGATTCACTATTCAAGGTTGAGGTTGACCATGCAAAGTTTATTGTTGAGTCCAGGGCAGTTATAGATGCCAGATGGATAGATTCAATTGCTAAGTTGGAAGAGGTAAAGGCATTCAGTTGGCCAACAGACAAAGAGGTGGACAGGTGGCAAGCCATGCTAAAGCCAAAGAAGAAATCTTAGGTTGAGGTTACTACCCAAGATTCCTCATAGTAATCCTAAGCTTGTTGAATCCTCGGGTTGAGGTTGCCACTTTTATTGATCAATGATGTTGAACTTGAAAACTCTTATATAGTTATAATAGCTCAACTGTTCAAGAATTTGATAAGTGCATAGTTGAATCACATTGTGAATTTACTTTCTGATATCATTATGAATATAATATCAATATCATTTGTAGTTTGAGCAATGAGATCTTCAAATTATTGTCTTTGTGTTGAATTTATGTTTTCACCGTGAATTGAATGGTCAAGGGTTTTTCAGTTTACATATGAATTTGGGTTGTGTATGTAATAACATTATTCATAATTTCATTCCTATTTATCTGCAAATGAATCTTATTGAAGTTTATTATTAGGTTGTGTTGAATTGTAAGTGACTGAGACTTTATGCCCTAGGATAAGGCACAAGTCTGTTGTGTTGATGTTTTACTAATTATGTTGTATTCCTATCTATTGTGGTGTTTAATACTTTCATTCTTATTACTCTTATGATTTTATATGCTATGGATGTTTATGTAATATATATGGAGGTATTCTATGACTGTCTATAATCTGCCCACCAATTACAAAGAGGTGAATCCTTAATATGATTCTAGACTAACAAAAATTTTGCATTCTTGGGCATAATAGGATTAGGAAGCATTAAATGAAAAATTACATACACCATAACAATGCAACAAATGAAAAAAGTTAAATCTCATGATTTGGATCATTTGAAAGAGATATAATTATACACAAAATAAATTTATATATAACTCCTTCAAGAACCTACACAAAGCTTGACACTAAATGCTTTTCATTTTCTCTATAAATGACTATACCATATACAACTTGCTCCCTTCACCTAGAGTCTAGAATCACTACTGGAACCAGAAAAGGAACCCCAATGACTATACAACTTGCAAAACTGCTTGAGCCATGCCATTATCACCATGATGCCTTTTGATGGAATGTGAGATGTTACGTTCTATCCAATAGATCATTTCCAAATAAAGGAGGAAGCCTTCATGCCTAGGAACAGAGAAAATGGAAAGAGAAGCCCGAGCCTTCATGCCCATGATCAGGGAAAGTGGAAATAGGAACTTTAGGGTAAATGTAATCTATTGGGGAGGGGTCGTAGATTCCATGTCGTCACAAAGATGATTGGCTGCCACTCCCCACCCAAACAAACCCTTCTTTCATTCCTCTGTGGGCTCCTTCTTCAAACCCCTTACCATCCTATGGAAGAGTAGAAGCAGAGGATGTGCCATGCTTGGCCTTTCTTCATAATAAAAGGCTTTCACACCCCCTCTGGCAATCCTTCTCACTTTCACAACCTCTCTGACAATAAACAAACTCACACAGAAGAAAACAAAAAAACACCCATCTGGTATCACAAAGCACACAACAACTCCATGCATGATCCTGCTCAAACATCATCTTCTTTTCTGAGGAAAAAAACACTCTCAGAAAATGAAAAAGGTTTCTAATCTGAGTTTCTCTTCTACCAATTAAGTCACCACTCCATTGTATTTATAACATTTTCACACTTCATTTGGTGATTCTCATTCACATGAAAAATCATCATTTTGGTGTTTTTCAACATGACTGTAGACTCTAGAAGTCATGCCTATCAAATCCACTGCATCCTGCTAAGGCTCATCTATTGTGAACGATTTTGTTATGATTTTATTCCCCCTTTATTGGACATATTCTACTTCAAAATCCCTGACAACAAGCAACCTGAGCTCTTATTTCTTAGTGAAATCTGTGATCTCCCATCTCTAACTCAGAAGCTATCAAATCCTTTTATGCCTCTGAAACTATCATCCTCGCTTGTCTAATCAACCTCGACTCAAGAGAAACCTTCAAACTAGTCCCTGAAGAATGAGTTAGCATCCAAGCCTTAAAAATTTTAGGTTGCGAGCTAGCGACCAGATAGTTTGTGGTTGAGTTTTATCCTTATCGCCAGCTCACGAGGTAAAATGTTTGAAAATGTGATCACGCCGCGAGTTGGAGACAAGTTGGTTTGGGTTTACATCGTGAGGTCTCTTGCTTTTTGGGTGTTGGCGTTTTATGTTGCCGAGCTGGAGATTGTTAGTGAAATTGCTTTGGTCACGAGGTCTCAAGTTGGTCTGATGTCATACATTATAGCCACGAGAGTTAGTGAGTAACTCATTTCATACAGTTGTCGCTAGCTCTCATGTTTGTTTAATGTTAGCATTTTTAGGTCACGAGCTAGCGACTAGATAGTTTGTGGTTAGGTTTAATGGTTATCGCGAGCTTGCGAAGTTAAATGTCTGAAGACTTGATCAAGCCGCGAGCTTGCGAGTGAAGTTAAATGTCTAAAGACCTAATCAAGCCACGAGCTTGCAAGTGAAGTGCTAGCGATTAAGAGATAAACAGTTTTATGTTGGCGAGTACGCGACAAGGGTTAAAGTTACCACTATCTCCAAGTCGCTGCGGTGACGAGGACTTAACATTTGTGGTCAAGAATTGGCCAGTGCCAGTTCAGTTTCCCTCAGTCGCTAGATCTCGAGGTTAAGAAGGCTTAGCATTTTTAGCTTGCGAGTTGGAGATAGAGAGAGTCGTAAGGGCTTGTCACTAGGTCGCGAGATTTTCTAATGGGCAATCTTCCAGGCAGAGAGTTGACGACTGTGTGCCATGTGTTTTAATTACTTAAAGTTAATATCTTGAAATTGCCAATATTTTTTTTTTATGGTTTGAAAATAGCTTGAAATCGCCAATGTTTTTTTTTATGGTTTGAAAATAGCTTGAAATCGCCAATTTTTTTTTTTATGGTTTGAAAATAGCTTGAAATCGCCAATATTTTATTTTTATGGTTTGAATATAGGTTGAAATTGCCAATGCAAATATTTTTCTAGTTTTAAAAACATTACCATTCACCCATGCAATTATTTTTTGGGTTTTAAAAATAGTACAACTCACCAGGATTTTTCACAAACTTTGAGTGATCATGGCTAATTCGCCAATGGAGATTATTATTTTTCTCCGTAAACTGCAAAAATTCGCCAGTAAAATTAAAATTTTCCTCGAAATTATACAACTTTCGCTAGGTTTTTACACCTTGTCCAAGGGGGGGGTTTCTTAAAGTTTTCCCTGTTTATAGATGTTAGATAAATGATCTCGAATACCTTTCATTATCTAATCTATTGCAACTTTGAGCAACACATTGTTGGAGAGGGAAATAATTATGGTCACTACCACCTTGTCCTTTTTCTCTAACTCCTCATCATACATTACAATCGACTTCTTTTCCTTTTGTTTCAACATTACTGCAAGATCTTTTTGCACCAAAACAGATTCCAATTGTAGCTTCCACATTCTAAAAATTTTCCATCAAAAATTTTAATTCTCCATTTATTTGCCTCTTCCATATTTCTTGAATTTCTTTACAATGTTGCTTTAAACTTCTCCTTGACTCTAATACTAATTTTTGAGTTTAAAGAGTAGATTACACTTTTACCTACCTATCTCTCTCCCTTTCTCTCTCTCCTTATATATCTCTTGATATCTCCCTCTCTTGCTCCTTCCCTATACCCTTTCTATCTCTCCATCTCTATCCATTTCTCTTCATATATCTCTAACTATCTCCCTTTCTCGTCCCATGTATATTTATTTCTCCCTATCTCTATATATGCCCCTCCATCTCTCTCTATTGATATTTTCTATCTCCTCTTATCTATCCATTTATAGTTGCCACTCTCTATTTGGAAATAACAATTTTGTAACATCTGGACTATCATCATTGAGCCTAAACCTACCCATTTTTGTAGTGTTTTATTTTCCAAGGCTTGCGTTTGGGTTCTCGTCTTTAGCATATGGGTGTCAAGGATGCTTGCTGTCCTTTCTATGATCAACCAAAGTTTTTTAAACATATTTTTTGGTTTGTAACTGTGTCCAGGAAAAGCGGGTCGACGAAACTTAAAATGTGAAAAATGTGTTCAAAGAGACTTGTCCACACACCCACATGACTTCTTGGTGCAAGTTATGGAGTAATGAAGAATGACTCAACTTCCCAAGGTAGGCTCCATGGTTCTGTATCTCACAAGGTCCCTCAAGCCAATACCTTTTCTCTCAGATCACTGAGCAAAGTGACTTAGGGATGACGAATGCAAGAACGAGGGATGCTTTTGATTGATTTTAGCATGAAATGCATCCTATCTATGCATGATTTTACAAATGAAGTAAACTAGATTATAAGATGACAAGGTTAGTAGCAATACTATCCTAACGTGATACACTAGTTAATGATTTAAGCTAATGATAAAAGAAATAATCTAAAATGCTTATTAGATTAATTCCTATTACAAAGAGAAGCTAGATGTATTGATAAATTTGAGCATAAATGATATACTAAAAGCTTGCATGGATCCTTAAAATGGAGGAATGAGAGCTCTATTTATAGTGAAAATGGGGCAATGGATGGTCAAGATTGAAGGAGTTAATCAAGGGTCATGATTGAAAGTTATCAATCCATGTTTACGATTCTCACCAATGAAATGGTGATAATTGTCAATATAAGACTACTTGAGAGGAGATGCAAGAAGCATTAAGTGCTTGAGTAGACATGAAGGTTACCTTAGGGGGTAAGGGTTAAGGTTAGGTTAGGGTTATCCATTGGATAAAGCTTTTACCCAAAGGATAAACTCTTGTGCAAAGGTTAAAGGGATAACCATGGTCAAATCAATGAATGCTTGATGAGACCCTTGGGTTAGATGAGGGTTAAGTTAGGCAAAAAGTCTCTAACCATGCCACTAAGGGTTAGTTAACCATTAATGGTTTGAAGACTTTGGGGACAAATTTGTAAGAGTCCTTCTAAATTTGGGGGTATTCAACAAGTTAGCTTGTTGAAGGCATAAAGGCTTTAATGCCTTTGAAGACTTTACTCCAAATTTGAGAAGTGACCTCCTCAAATTTAGGGAAAGGGGATAATGAATGGGTTTGGGTTAATTGATTAGGATTAGATGGATTCAAGAAGAAATTAGGAAGAGGGTTAGGATGCAAGTGGGAGATGTAGGAAAATGCAAGTGGATGAGGAATAATAGTATTAATTAAAATAAATTGCTTTATTTCAATTTGGTTGCAAGTTGGGAAATTAAATAAATTAGATTTATTTAATTGGGGTAAATTATTAATTAAATTTAAATTTAATTAAAAAGCATAGAAAAGGGATTTAATTAAACAAAATTATTTATTCAATTAAATGATGTAAAGGGCTTAAGTGAATTTATAAAAATAAATTGAATAATTTATTTAAATAGAAGAATGTGGGCGATTTAATAAAACTAGATTTAACTAAATAGAAGAATGAGAATAAAATGAACATTAAATATTCATTTAAGAATATGGTCATTTTTATACATCTACATTTTGCCCCTCTTTGAAGTGACGTGTGTGCAAATGTTGATTCAAAGAAAATGATTTGTCGTCATGATTTGGTTATGATCAGTGTGATGTCGTGTTGAGATGTTCATGTCATGCCCCAGATTTGATAAATGATGCCCTAGTTTTGATAAATGATGTTGATAATGCCCCCTCGGGAGATGAATCAAAAATTTGAAAATTTGATTTGTTTTGATAAATTTGATTGCATTTTAAATTTTTGTGTATGTTGAATGCGATAAATTGATTCATCTCCTGATAATGATGTTTGTGAGGGTTAGAAATGAGCCCACGAGCAATTTACGTGCTCACCCACGCACTCCTAATTTTCATTTTACCCTATAAAAAGGTAAAAGTGATTTATTTTGTCTCATTTGTGCTTGTTGACTTTGGAGAAAAAGAAAAAATGTCGATTCCTTATGCTTCTCATTGATTCAAGCGTGTTCAGAGGTATCGGAGGCCCGCCACATATGGACCACGAGTAAGTCATCCTTTTTGACCCCTTTTGGATTGTTGTTTTGTCATTTTTGATCATGTTTTTGAATTTTGTCACGCAAATTTAACGGTTTAGTGCGTTGGGGTCAAACCCTAGCACATACGATAGGTTTTGTAGCACGTAGGGTTTAATAAAATAGGGTAGCATCCAGGTAGATTAGGATCATGTAGCGATAGGTTAGGGTAGCACTTAGGGTTAGGTTAGCACACTGGGAGCATAGGATAGCACATAAGGGAAAATGGGTAGCACGTAAGAGATACCTAGCGCATAGGGTTATTTTGGGTTCGTAGGGGTAGTGGAGGGTAGCGCGTAGGTATACCTTAGCACATAGGGTTAGGTTTGTAGCACAAGACCAGGATAAGATAGTGCATAGGGGTTTTTAGTGCTTAGGGTAGTTTTAGTGATGCATAGATAGGATAGGGTAGCGCATAACCAACAGTTTAGCACGTAGATAAAATAGTTTAGCGCATAAGCGAAAAAATTTGGGTAAAGTAGGATTTTGGATGAAGAAAGATAGGTACATTTTTGCCAGTTTTGCCGGGATAGGTGCAAATTGTCAGTTTGCATGTCTGCTGTCATTGTTTTGATAAGTTGTCTAATATGAGTTTGGATATAACTTGATTTGATTTGCAATGTTTCAAGTTGATATTGATTTGATGTTGATTTGATATGATATGGTTTTTGATAGGGATGTTTTGATATGAACTTGATTTGATTTGCATTGTTTGAAGTTGATATATATGTGGAGCTTGAGTTATTTTACAAGCTGATATGGTTGTGGAACTTGAGTTGTTTTACAAGCTGATATGAATGTGAAACTTGAGTTATTTTACAAGTTGATATGATTGTGGAACCTGATTTGTTTTACAAGTTGATTTAATTGTGGAACTTGAGTTGTGTTACAAGCTGATATGATTTGATATGAAAATGGATTGATATGATGTGGAACTTGATTAGATTTTAAGTTTCAAGTTTTGATATGAATTTGATTTTGCTATGAGTGGATTTGATGAGGAAACTGATATTGGACTTGTTTTGCTTTTTGACAGGAGTGCATTGGAGTGGTTCAGTCACGAGAGCAATTTCCAAGATCATGGTCATTGATACCTTGACACAGGCTGACAGGGATATTATTGAGAGATGTGGTCTATCCTCTTTGTTAGAGATGCCCCAGTTTATCATTAACTAGGGTTTGTTGACAGTGTTAGCTGAGAGGTGGCATAGTGACACCAACACCTTCCATTTGGTGATAGGGGAGATCACAGTGACATCGGAGGATTGTTACCAGATTCTGTGGATTTCTATGGTAGGTGTATTGTTACCATATGAGCAGAGAGAAGAGTTCAGGACAGAGGCACTTCACCAAATTCTTCAGGATGATACAATTTGTGGATATGAGATCCCATGGCAGGAGTTCATAGATTTGGATTGCACTCCTCTACCGTCAGTGCTAGCAGGGTTCATAGGCGGTTTCTTATGGGTTTGACTATGCTGGCCCACTTATACAGGGATTTGCATTAGGTGGTGTACTTGGGATATATAAGTTTATCAGCTAGAGATACACTACTACAAGTATGGGCATGGGAGCATATTCCCGTAGCCAAGCCATTGGCGGACATAGATAGGCCTACTGGGTGTGTGTATGCATACAAATATCGAGGGATAGTTATCCAGCATAAGCTGGGCAAACTAGAGCACTGGAGGAGAGTTTTGGATGATATTGATACGGTCATCTAGCGACCATATATGGAGTGCGAGGTATGGGCAGAGGATGGGATGGAGATTCCCTATGTCTATATGACCTGATTTTTTATAGGGTGGATGCCCTTTGTTATTGAGAGATTTTTGCATAGCCGGGTGTTGCGACAATATGGTTGTCAGTAGGGAGTTCCACAGGGAGCATGCTTGTATGCTCGACGGAGATATGATATACTAGAGTGGGGACCCACTATTGATAGTGCAATGGTGGTTGAGGAGTTCTTTCACTTAGCCGGCCAGAGATGGGACTACGCCTATGGGGTAGTAGACGTAGGGATGATAGAGGAGTTTTCCACACTATTTACGGCACATGCAGTTGCCAGGATATAAGATCTAGGGGAGATGATTCCCACTTTTGACAATGATGAGGAGGATGAGCAGCCTGAGAGGCTAGGGAGATGGAGAGAGGATGGAGAGGAGCTGGATGTGGGAGGTGGGGATGGTGGAGGGGATGATGGTGGTGATGGTAGAGGAGGTGGCCAATATCGGCAAGGGGATATAGGGAGGAGAGGAGATAGGTGTGGAGATGGTGGGAGGAGAGGAGACAAAGGTGGAGATGGTGGTGCCAGAGGGATTCGGGTAGAGAGAGCTATGCGACGAGCAATGGTGGATAGAGGGAGAGGAGGTGTGGATATTGGAGATGGGGGTGAGGAGAGAGTAAGAGAGGTGATAGAAGCGATGGGAGGGACTAACGAGTTTAGATGACTGACTCAGAGGAGGAGAGCGGATGTGTTATCCCCACCAGTACCGAGGACAGGGAGAGGCATAGGGGGTACCACTTCACAGGTACTCATCCTGATGTAGATTCTGATGCACCAAGAGGATGCACAGATTAGGTCGCTGCAGTTATTAGTGCAGCACCTGCAGACATAGCTACTAGCGCATCAACGACAGATTGTTCAGCTGACCACAGAGTGGGATACCGTTTTGGAGCAGTTAGGTCGATCTGAGGCTCGAGTAGAGGCTTTGGAGAGAGCGGCGATGGGTGGCTTGATGAGAGATACCTTGAGAGAGGTGGCTCTGAGAGCTAATGAGGTAGAGTACTATAGGAGGCATTACAAGGATGTGGTACCCAGGGAGCATCGAGTGCCAAGTTTCACAGCTTCGAGATCGAGTCAATCCCAAGAGACTAGGTCAAGGACAGAGAGCAGAGGTGTGACAAGGCCTCCTAGATAGGATCCACCTAGAGATCCTGGTGCTAGGACATTTGCATCAAGACCGTATCCCTCAAGAGATAGTCATACCTGAGAGACGTTGTCTCCATTGTATTTTGATCATTTTGTTGTATTGGCACATACATGATATATTTTGTACATTGATCATTTTTGAGATATATATGACACCATTTTCCTTGATCCTCATGTGATGTGTTATGGATGATGCTTTCTATATGATTTTCATGCTTTTATGATGATGATCAATTCTTAGATGTATGTGCATTGAGAGTTGATGAATATGATGTGTTAATGCATGATGTTTATGAGATGTATGATATGATATGCTGTGAGATGTATATTGAAAATGAAATGTATGATATGATATGCTGTGAGATGTATCTTGAAAATGAGATGTATCTTGAAAATGAGATGTATGATATGATATAGAAAATGAAATGATACTGATGCAAGATTAAAATGATATGCAACTAATTGATTTGAGCATCCTCATTCTGCATTGGTCATCCCTGTATAGTCGCATGTTTTTGCTTTCTTTGTAGGTATCATCATTGAGAATTGATTTGTTTGGGATATGTTGAAATTTATACAAGCATAATGGTATAATTGAACCATAATGACTTGAGAAAAATTTACATAATTTTTGATTTTGCAAGATAGCACAAGCGTCAAGGTATAATTGAACCAGGATGACCTGAGTGCGGATTGCATATAAACAGACAAGATTAAACCATTTGTATGTGCAATGTGGGATCATGTCTTCAGTGATATGCTTTGAATAACGTCTCGAGACAAGTATCTGCACAGTACAAATGATCGCCTCACAGACAGAAAACTAAAAAATATTGGAGTCCTCACGACTTTCTCTAGCTTGAAGCATTGTTGAGAAAATGTAGAGGATCCAATAATTCAAAAAGTTCAAGTGCAAAATAGTCAAAACTTCATGCAAGATGCAAACATTTGATACTTTAGAAAATCATCCATCATATTTTGTGAATCCTGTTAAGTGATCAATGTGTGGTTTTGTGATTGTTGAGTTTGTTTGCTGGATATGATGTTCTGAGTTTGCTACAAGTTTTGATGTCTTGAATTTGCTACAAGTTCTGATCAATGCTGCCCCTAGCTAAGTTTTCCTCTGGATTTGCACAGTGATTACCAAGCCATGGTGGGATATAAGGAAATGATATTTGGATAAACTAGGATAGTGACTACACTAAGTATGTCCTAGATAATGCAATAAAAATGTCGGGTGATGGTCGATAGTGCTTGACTGTGGATATACTAGTTTGTTAGTAAAGATAAATGGAGAAACTGTCCTCTCACAATAGCACCCATTGCCAAGTTTTCACCAGTTGCTTTTATTGTACCTTTTTATTTGCTTTTTCTTGATTTTTGATATTTTTTGATTTTTTGACTTTTTCGTGCATTAGACTTCTCAAGTGTAGTATTTCTTTAGATGGATGTTGTTAGTTGGTTCGTCGAGCACATCCCCTTCTGAAGTTGTTAGAAGATAAGCACCCGATCCATAGGCTGATATGATGAGATAGGGACCTAACCAGTTAGGTTCAAATTTCCCTTTCTTTTCCCGATCCTGCTGATTTCTAGGATTTTCCTTGAGTACTAGATCACCAATTTAAATTTTTTTGGGAATAACCTTGTGATTGTAGCTTTTGCACATGCGTTGCTGATATGCTTTGAGGTGAGTGTAGGCATGTTGGCATTTTTCATCTAGCAGTTCTAGCTCTTGTGGTCGGTTGACTCGATACTCTTCATCTAGAATGAGGCCTTTCAAAGAGACTTTGAGAGATGGAATTTCTACCTCTAGGGTTAAAATTGCTTCTAATCCATATACCAATGAATATGGTGTAGCTCCCGTAGGTGTGCGGATGCTAGTTCTATATGCCCAAAGTGCTGGATTGAGTTGTACATACCAATCTTTGCCCACATCATTCACTATTTTCTTTAGGATTTTCAATATTGTTTTGTTGGATGCTTCTGCCTGACCATTCCCCTGTGGGTAGTAAGGTGTAAAGAAATGATGTTGGATTTTGAATTTTTCACATAGTTCTCACACATCTTGGTTCTTGAAAGGTCATCCATTATTTGTGATGATGGAACATGGAATGCCATATCAGTAGATCAGATAATTAATGATAAAAGAGGCAATTTGTTTCCCAATCACTATGGTCATGGGGACTGCTTCAATCCATTTGGTAAAGTATTCTATTGTAGTGATAATGAACTTGTGTCCATTTGAAGATGAAGGATGAATTTTGCCGACTAAGTCCAGTCCCCACTGGCAAAAGAGCCAGGATGTTGTGAATGGCTGCAATTCCTATGCTGGTGCATGTATAAGATTGCCATGAATTTGGAATTTAGGACACTTCTTTGCAAAATGATAAGAGCCTTTTTCCATTGTCGGCTAGTAATATCCCACTCTTAGAAGTTTTTTAGCTAGAGTAGGACCACTTGAATGTGTGCCACAAATACCTTCATGAAGCTCTTGTAAAGCAGAGTTAGATTCATTATGATCAAGGCAACGAACAAGAGTACCATCTAGACCTCGATGGTACAAAGTATCAGCAGCGAGAGTATAATGGGTGGCTTGCCAGATAAAGTTGCATTTTTGGTTTTAGGATAGGTCAATGGGTAGGATTTTGCTCTTAAGATGGTCATATATCGGTCCATATAATGGAGAGTTAGAACTGGTCAAGGCATAGATAACATGGGAATCAGAATGGTCATAGGCTGGGGAGAACAGTTGCTCTACCAGAAACTCGTAATGATTCTGTTGCTTTAGAATTTGCAGTAGTGAAGCGATAGTAGCCATTGCATTGGCTACTCTGCTGTCCAACCTTGGTATTGTTAGGGTTTCTAGCAAATTTGAAGCAAATATGAACTAACAATTATATGCAGATTTAAATACAAAAGATAAAGAAATAAAACAGGACACAGATAACACAAAGATTTAACGTGGTTCACCCAGAATGGGTTACGTCCACCATACACAGTCTTCCAATATTTCTTATTATCCAGCAAAAATAGTACATCAACCTTAAAATTCTTTAAGCATCCCAGCCACTTATAACATGCATTTTTAGGGCAAAAACCAAAGTCGGCCTTTTTAGGGTTTTATTACAATGTCAGTTTTCATCAACAAAAAATAGCAAATTTTTTTTTCTCCCGGGCTACTGCCCCCAAACCCCCATAGTAGGCTTTGCTTTCTTTGGGGGCCACCCAGCCTTAGACCCTAGTAAGGATACATGCTGAGTGTACAGTACTTTTTTGATCAGTCGCCACATATCAATAGGTATTTGCTTGAAGGTGATGTGTACAAAATATTGTTTGAAATCATCCACCATTCGCTTGTATGGTAGCAACTTGTCATCCTTCATTTGGTAGTCATTGTTGATTTGATTGATGACTAGTTGTGAATCTCCGTAGACTTTAATTATATGATTCTCCATTGCACGACCATTTTGATGCCTATAACCAGTGTCTCATATTCAACAATGTTATTTGTGCATGGAAATATGAGCTGATATGATCTTGGTATGGTGTGCCCTTCAGGAGTGATGAACAAAATGCCAGCACCTGAGCCATGTTGAGTATAGGATCAAAGTATAGGGTCCATTGTTTGGTGGAAATAGTAAGAACATCCCTGTCCAAAAATTTGATCTTCATAGGTTGTTTCCTAGGTAGTGGTGCTTTAGCCAGTTGATCTGTAATTGCTTGTCCTTTGATAGCTCATCGCTCTATGTAGTGGATATAAAATTCACTGAGAATCATGACCCATTTAGTCAATCTTCCTGTAAGAGCTTCTTTGCTAAGTAAATATTTGAGAGGATCAATTTTGCAACTAGCTTAATTGTGTGAGCTAGCATGTAGTGTCAGAACTTTTGAGAGGCAAATACCACTGTTAGACAAGCCTTCTCAATGAATGTATAGTTGAGTTCATATCCATTCAATGTCCAGCTGACGTAATATATAGCTCGTTCCTTGCCTTGTTGATCTTCTTGTGCTAATAATGCCCCCAATGATATATCTGTTATTGAAATGTAGAGAATGAGTAGCTTCCTTGCTATTGGTGGTACTAGAACTGGTGGGTTCATTAGATATTACTTGATTTGATAGAATGATTCTGCACATTTGGCTTCCCATCTGAATGGTATATTTTTATGTAGCAAATGATTGAATGATAGACTATTATCCGCTAGTTGAGAGATGAATTTCTTGATTGATTGGAGCCATCCTTGTAGAGATCTGAGCTGGCTGATGTTCTTTGATGGTGGCATCTCCATTGTGGCTTGTAATTTTGTTGGATCCACTTCAATACCCTTAGCTAAAACTATGTAGCCTCGTAACTTGCCTGATTTTACCCCAAAGACACACTTCTTAGGGTTGAGCCTGACTTGGAACTTTTCCAATTTGTCAAAAATATTTTCTAAGATGTTTAAATGTTCTGCCCTGGTGAATGATTTAGCTAGTAAATCATCCACATTGTCCTCCATGAAGGTATGCATCATGTCATGAAAGATTGTTGTCATTGCTCATTGATAAGTTTCTCCTGCATTCTTTAAGCCAAATGGCATGACATTCCAATAGTAAGCTCCCCAAGGATAGGCAAATGATGTTCTATATTGATCCTTCAGGGCTATCTTGATTTGATTATAGCCTAAAAAACCGTCCATTAGTGATAGCATTGCATGGCTTGCTGTGAGGTCTACAATTATGTCGATACTGGGCAAAGGAAAGTCATCCTTTGGACAAGCTTTGTTAACATCTCTAAAATCAGTGCATATTCTGATACTGCCATCTAGTTTTGATACTGGTACAATGTTGGAAATCCATTCAGCATAGTTGATACGTTGAATAAATCCGACATCTAATAGTTTCTTCAGCTCAACTTTAACCATGAGTGCCACATGTGGATTCATCTTTTACAGTTTTTGCTTGACTGACTTAGCTCCTGGAGTAATGGATAAGTGATGAATGATTAACTGTGGACCAATCCCGGGCATATCTGCATATGACCAAGAAAAGTTGATTTGCTTTTCTTTAAAAAATTTGATAAACTCTGATCTTTCTTCCTTTGTCAAAGATTCTGCAAGGTGTATATTTTTGGCTTCTTCTGTAGTACCAATGTTGATTGATTGAGTGGGCTCAATAAATATGGGTGATCACTTGTGATAATGCTCAGGAAGAGTGTCAAGTCTCCCATCTTTAGGCGCCTTAAAAAGGTTTTCACCTTTAGATGCGTCCTTTATTTTTACTTTTTCATGATCTATTGCTACCATTGACTGGTTTTCAGCAGTAGATCTTTTATGTTGTTCATTTTTGCGATAGAGAGACTTGGCACTCCCCTAATTGCAGATGTCATTACTTTGTTCATTGGTAGAGTTTGTTTCTGGGTTAACGGTACACAAGTAATGGATAATGGATTCGTCATTTGGGAAAATTGGTATATCATGAGTTTTAGGTTCGTCCCAGTCTATGAGGTCAGGAGAGACAAGTGGTAAGGCATCGTTAGGTGGATCAAGTTCAGTTGCTGTAAGTGTCAGGATGGAGGTATCATCATGGTTGGCCTGGGTGTGAAAGAAGTTAAGGATTTCGTCGAGGTCTTTGATGGTATCATCTTCTGTGTAGACTTGCTCGTAATGTTGCTGCTTGTTTTTCTTTGCGTCATAGATATTTTATGAACCAAATTCAAGTGGTCCAGATTCTATGCCATGTTCTTTTTGAGAGATGGGTGTATGACTGTCATTTGCACCAATATCTTCAGTAACATTAGAACAACTGCCCCATTCATATTCATTGGAATTAGTCTCAGAGGTATTATCCCAGATTCTGGTAGTGTTGTGGACTGGTATGTTGTAGGGTGAGAACAGGTCTTTGATAATTGAAACAAGTTTGATAGTTTTCTCTGATTCTGTGTTAGATCCTGCTTCCACTCTTTGCATTTGTTCGTATACTGTCTCTCCTTAGGGAGGAATGATGTTACTAGGAGGTGATTCCTCTTTGTCGGATATTGGTTCTTGAATATGATGTGCTTCTGCAATAGATGCTTCCTTCTTTTGCTTGATGGGCTTCCTTTGATATTGCTTTCGTTCTTGATTTTCACATTCTTTGTGTATTGTCTCAGCTGACTCAAATAGTGCCTCTCGCCAGGAGTCCTCCTTGTATTTCTTCTTTGCTTTCCACCGAGGTTTTTGGTATTTGCTTGGTTTCTTCCTTGGTGGTAAAATGTATTCATAGCCCAATCCTTTTTTGTCTTTATTGAATTGTGAAGGAGGATCTAATGGTTCTGTGACGCCTTCCTGATGTTTACTAATACATCCTTTACCATTGTATCCCATTTGTTGCATGATCAAGTAGCCTTTTCCATACAGGTGTGTTGGTGTAGCTACTTTTATAGTAGCCGCTTTGTCTTCTTCCTCATCCTTGTATAGCCAACTAAGGATGTCTTTTTCCTCTGATTCATGTGCTAGAGTGCCTAGTTGGATAAATTTGCCATCAAACTTGGTGATGGGCTGGTTTGCTTGATGTGTTGATGTTGTAGGTAATCCATGAGATTTAGGTGATGCTGGTAAGTTGGCCAAACATATGGGTTCCAAAGAGTATTCTCCCATGCCTCGCTCTTTGATTTTCATTTTTTGCTTGAAATCCATAGATAGTGATGTAGAGTTTTCTTGCTAAAGATCTGGTGCTGAGGAATTTTGTTTTTCTCTATTATGTGGAACCAAGCTATCTTGGGCTGCCCCCATAGCATTAAAATGTTGAAATGGGTTATGATCTGCTGATATAGAAATCTCTTATCCATTGTAAGGGAACTTAACACACTGGTGATAAGTAGAAGGTACTGCATGCATTTCATGTATCCAAGGTCGACCCGATAAGATATTGTATGTGATGTCTATGTCTAAGACTTGGCACATAGTGTCCTTTTGTATTGGTCCTACTTGAATTGGCAACATTACTATTTCCTTAGATGATCTTTCTTCATCATCATATGCTTTGATAGTGATCTTTTTGCATGGATCGATAGATTGCTCAGAGAAGCCTAATGCATGGATAAGTTTTAAGGTACAAATATTGAGTCCAGCTCCTCCATATATTAATACTCTTTTGACTCGATGTTTGTAGACCAAGACTTCAATGTGGAGTAGAGTATTGTGTGGATGGCTCAATGAGATATTATCATGCTCAGAAAAGGTAAGTTTACAAGGCCTTGTCATATGAGCTACCATGGCTTGGAATTTGTCAGCATCCAGATCTTGAGGTACATTTGTTTCCAATAATGCTTGTTCCAAGATGTCTTTGTGTTTTGGTGAAAGTTTTAGCAAATCTAGTATAGATATTTGAGCAGGAGTTTTGTGCAATGGACTGACTAGATCATATTGAATTTTGGGTATGGTGTTTGTAGTTGATGTATGCCCCTTCAAGACATATTTTTGAGCTCTAGTTGTTACATTGACGAATTCATGTTCAGGCTTGTCCTTGATTGTGATGATGTTTACTTGATTGTCCTTAGCTGATATATGATTGATGGTTTTATTGTATACATGATTGATACAAGCTCCACGTGTATCATTTGATGTTGAAGTTCCATCCTTGTTGTAGTTGGGAAGAGGATTCTTAAAGGTGCCATGGTTGCCATTTGTCTCGAGACCATCGACTATTAAAATCGCCTCTATCAATCATCTCTTGAACAATGTTTTCAGTCTCATGCAATCATTTGTTTGATGACCTTTGTTATGATGAAAATCACAAAAGTGTGAGTCATTCCACCAGGGTGGTTTGATTTGTGGTTCAAAGTTGTTGATTACTGGTAAGGAAATAATTTTGTTTGCCAGGAGTTCTCTGAATGCTGACTCCAGTGATTGCCCTAGTGGTGTGTAAATGCGTTTTGGAAAGTTGTTTGCGTTACCTCGTGAGTTTGGATTAGGTCCTCGATTGGTATTATTATTTTGGGTATTGTTGGCATTGTTTGCGTTGAGTTTATCTTGATTGGTATTCGGTGCATAAGTGGTAGCGCCTTGATTAGGACCTTTGGGGTTCTTTGTAACTTGAGGATTACCTGATAATGCTAACACTGGTTGCTTGGATTTTGCATCATATGATTCATTTCCTCCTTCATTTCCAGTGTTTTTGTTTCTGGTCCAGAATCTAGATTTGTCTAAGTTGTTGTTGTTTTGGTTGTTGTAGTTGGATGAATTTGTTCCTTCTTTGAAGAATTTCAATGTTCCTTTCTTGACACATGCCTCTTCTACTTGGATGCCATTTTCAATTAATTTGGCAAAAGATGGTATACATTGAAGTTTGAGTATGTAACTCATCTCACTATTCAAGTTGTCGATGAAAATTTCCATCTTTTCCTTTTCGGGCACATCTCGAGGATATCTCGAAACCATACATCGCCAATGTTGAAGGAATACCATGAATGTTTCATTGTTTTTCTTCTTGGTACTACAAACATCTAGCATAGTGATAGCATGTTGAATGTTGTAGGAATATTGAGTTATGAATTTGTTGACTAATTCATCAAATGATCTGACAGGAGGTGTGATTTTGGATAACCATTCCATTGTTTGTCCTCCCAAGTTTCTTGGGAATAACCTCATCAAATAGGTGTCATCATGGGCAAATTCAAGACTCATGGTACAAAATTCCTAAACATGATCATGGGGATCACTTTTCCCATCATATTTGTCAAATTTGGGAATGTCTGAGTTTGGGGGAAAAGGCACCATGTTTAACCATCTGTCAAAAGGATAAGGACAAATTTCAGTTAAGGAGTACCATTCTATTGTCCCTTGTTGCATGTCTTGCATTTGTCTTTGTAACATTTGCATTTGTTGAGTGAGAGCAATCAAAGGTGGATTATTTTGCTGAGGGAAGGGTTCTTCCCTTGTATTAGTTCTAAGCTAAAATGGTGTGTGGAATGGTATGTTTTGCTTGGGGATTTTTTGCTCAAGGATATCTTGCTCGGGAAAGCTCTGTTCTGGTAGATTTTTCTCATGTATGCTTTGTTTAGGGTCACGGGCTTCTTCCTCTCTTTGTCATTCTTGATAATCATAATGTCGAGAACTTGTTCTAAAAATGTTGGTGTCAAAGTCTTCAGGAAGTTTAACTCCTTTGCTTGTGAGCATGAGTAGATATTTTTCCTTGTGATTTTCCATGAGTCTTTCCACAAGTTTTTGAAATGAAGTGCTTTCTTGACATTCTTGGAGGAGTTCCTTAGAAATTTTGGTGTCTTTAGATTCACACACTCGAAAGGATTTGATAATCTTTGATTCATGCTGGACTCTGGTTGTATTTCACTTTGTTTGTTTCATTGAGAGCGAGTGACAATAGGCATCTAATAAAAGATTTTTGTGACAAAAGGAATGAACTTCTCTTTGATGTTTTGTTCAGGGGTTGGTGGTTCAAATCAGGGTATGTTGTAAGTGATGCACTCTTTAGGAAAGAAGGCCAGATTGATCTTTCCTCCTTGATTCAGGCGTTGACTGAATGCTGAATTTTGACAAAATGCTCTACTCCTTAATGGTTCTTTGTCAAATTCATTTGTTTTGTCTTGAAGATACAAGCACATATGATGAAGGAATGTTCGATGAGATTTGAAGAGTTGGTGACTGATGTATAAAAATTTATTCCATTTGGCAATTTTCAAAGAACTGGGTTGTTGTTTCTTCAACTTAGTGTTATGATAAATGTTCTTTCTTCTCAGAATATGAGGATTAGTCATGCACAAGCAATCAATGGTTTCCTTTGATTTGTTTTGGATTTAGCTTAGCTTGTTTTGGAAACTTAAGTTTTACTTTATCAAAATGGAGGTTTAGATGCCCCCTCACGACAAAGTGTGTCAAATGATATGAAATACGAGCTTTCCCAATAGGAAACTTGATTTCATAACTTGGATTTTTAAAACAAGTGTGTTTTTGGATAGAAATCCGTTTGATTGAAGGACCTGTTTGATACTTGTGATGAGGTTTCCTGATTTTGATAGGAGAGATGTGTGTTATCTTGCGACTAGTTTTCATATTTTGGACAACTTTGTTCGATGGAAAACTTGCTTTGAGAATAGTTTTTGATACTCTGTTTTTGATTTTCTGTTTGATGAAGTTCAAGCTGAGAAAGGAAAGCTCCCGAAATTGTTTTCAAATTTTTCAAAAATGACCTCTGTTTTGCTCCTTGTTTTCCTAGTTTTGGTTATGCGCTAAGACAGAGACACAATGCGTTACAGAAAGTCCTTAATGTGCTAGAGAAAAGACCACACACGCTACGCTACCCCCTGTGATGTGCTAACTAGATTGCTTAGATTTTGTCTTGGTTCAAAAGGTTATGCGCTAATATGGGCCGCCAACGTGCTAAGATGATGCTTCAACGCACCAGTCTGTTTTCAAAAGGCTCTACTTTAAACTATTAGTTTTAGATTTTTACAAAGCGCTAACGTTAAGAGCTAATTCACTAAGGTAAAGGTTGAATGCGCTAAAAGATGGTTTCTATGCGCTAAGAGGTTGCTCTTACGTGCTAAACTGCCCTAATATTTTGACTTGGTTGCTTTTCTACAATTTTTGGAATTTTGTTTTTAGTTTTCAGTGATGATGGATGATTTTCTGAAGTAACAGATGAAGACACAACACCAAAGAGAGAACCATTTTTCTTAATCTAAACAATGAGTGTATTTTCTGCGAGGATGTTTTTAAATCCTCAATGTTTTGACAAGTTTAGATACAACATGCACTTCAGTCAGACTCTTTATTCAAGGGTCATAAGCAATATCATATCCCACTAGTCTCAATGCTCCATCAGCTCAAACAACCGTGTCACCCCCTAGGGGACGCCCATTTTTTTGCCTTTTGCTAGAAATTAACCCAAAGTGAATTGCTTCACAATTGAGTAGTTATCTTGGGAGATATATGGTGAGCAATCTTGGGGGTGGATTCTTCCCCACCCTTGCACTATGATATTATAAATGTCTGGCTAATGACTCGGCTCAAAGTTTCTATGCTAAAGTTCGTAATCAGGCTTCTCGTTTGGCTGTCAATGCTAAACTCCCTAAGGAGGCTTCCAAGCCTTTAGAACAAAGGCTTTACGTATCACAAGGATACTGGGGAAGGATAATTGCTGCGTGCAACTGTTGAAAAGGACTTTCGTCACTTTCCACTTTTGATTATAATGGGTTGGAACACTTGGCTTCAAAGTCATTCCTTTCACACCGACCAAAGAATGGCTTTAAGAGTTTTTCAACTCCTTGGGAAGGCAGGCCTGCTAAAGGATTTAATATAATATCACTAAAAGTGTAAGAGTGGTTTGACTTTTTGATCACCCAGTTAAGGGGAGAGCATATTCTTTCCATTTTCGAGACAAGGCAAACAAGGTTCTTTTTAACTTTTCACTTCAATGATTTGCTAAAATCTATATGGAGATGTTGCTCCATGAAAACATGGTGTTTATTTTATCCTTTTAAGGAAATGATTTTTTGATCTATGAAAAAGAACTGGTCAACAAAGTAAATTCGATGTTTGGTCAACAAAAGAAATCGATCAAAAGGGGAAGAGCTTCCCTCTCTAGTTGCAAATGATTTTGGACATGTGTGATTCTTTTACTTTGCAAAAACTTGAAGTGGATCTTTTTATGCACCAAAGGATGGTGAAGTTCTTTTTAAACACCTTTGTTTGCAAAAAAGGAAAAATTGCTTTGTTCTTTTTAGAGCCCAATTGAAAATTTCTCTTCTAGAAAAAGCAAGAAAAGATTGTTTTTGTGGTTCTTTTTATAGCTCAAATAAAGTGAGTTCAATTTTATCTAACAAGAATTAAAAAGACTTTAAATTCTAACTAACTTAAATAAGTTAGTAAAAATTTAAACTATTTATAATTCTAAAAATAACACTAAGCTCCTCCCTGCAATAAGATGTTAGAAATCCTGTAAAATACCTACCAAAGTAGTTAGAAAAATACAGGCTTTTGTGGACTTCAACAAGTCTAACTTTAAACTTGGTTACAATTTTAATTTTTGCCTTATGTTTGTGATGCGCTACAGAGACGACTGTACGCACTACAGGATAACTGGGATGCGCTATTGGATAGACCCGATGCGCTGAACTATTTTCAAAATGCGCTTCTCTGTTGTTTTTTCGTGTTGAGACCTATAAAAAAATGTTAGTAAATTTGATGTGCTAAGTGATGGTCTACACAAGCTAGGGAATGAGTCTCACATGCTAAACAGTGAGCCGGATGCGCTAGAAGATTAACTAGATGCACTAAGGGATGTTCCCCACGTGCCGATTCTTGTTTCCCGCGTAACTGCAAAAGTGATTATATTCAGAAACTGATTTGATTAATAGGGTAGTGCCCCACAGTGGGCGCCAGGACTGTGTGCGGGAAAAGCGGGTTGATGAAACTTAAAATGTGAAAAATGTGTTCAAAGAGACTTGTCCACACACCCACAAGACTTCTTGGTGCAAGTTATGGAGTCATGAAGAATGACTCAACTTCTTAAGGTAGGTTCCATGGTTCTTTTGAAAAGTGGCGACTGATTAGCAAAGTACTATACATTCAGCACGTATCCTCGTCAGGGTCCGGGGCTGGGCCGGGCAATGGGCAGGAGTTTGGGGGCGGCAGCCCCCGAGAAAAGTGGGGGTTCCCCTCGAGAATTTTTTTTTTGCTGTTTTTCATTGATGAAAACCATTGTAATAAAACCCTAAAAAGGTTGACTTTGTTTGTTGCCGTAAAAAATGCATGTTATAAGCGGCTGGGATGCTTAAGGCATTGTAATGTTGACGTACTATTTTTGCTGGATAATAAGAAAGATTGGACAACTGTGTATGGTGGACATAACCCATTCTAGGTGAACCACGTTAAATCTCTGTGTTATCTGTGTCCTATTTTATTTCTTTATCTTTTGTATTTAAATCTGCATATAATTGTTAGTTCATATTTGCTTCGGATCTGCTTGAAACCCTAACAATTGGTATCAGAGCAAGCTTTTTCTGTAAATTGGCAGGACTTTTAGATTTGAGTGGGAGCAATGGAGGATTCCAAATTCAAGGTCGAAAAGTTTAATGGCCAAAATTATCAGTTATGGAAAATGCAGATGGAGGATTACCTGTATCAAAAGGATTTGTGGTGGCCATTGGAAGGAAAGGCAAAGAAAGCGACCACAATGTTAGATGAAGAGTGGGACATTTTAGATAGAAAGGCACTGGGATCCATTCGATTGTGCCTTGCGCCGTCTGTAGCATTCAATATAACAGAAGCAAAAATGGCTGTAGATTTGATGGCGACATTGGCTATGTTGTATGAGAAACCCTCGACTTTGAATAAGGTATTTCTTATGAAGTGTCTATTTAATTTGAAAATGAGTGAGGGAGGATCTGTAGCGGAGCATTTAAATGAATTTAATACAATTACCAGTCAATTGTCTTCGGTAAAAATTACTTTTGCAGAAGAGGTTAGGGCTCTCTTGATTTTATGTTCTTTGCCAGAAAGCTGGAATAGCTTGGTTATGACTATAAGTAACTCTGTCTCTGATAAAAATACTTTGGTATTTGATGATATTGTTGGTGTTATCCTAAGTGAGGAAATGCAAAGGAAAAGCACAGGTGAGACTTCAACATCATCGGGTAGTGTTTTGAATGTGGAGAATAGAGGAAGATCAAAGGGAAGAGGAAAAGGCCCTGGGAATGAGAAGTTACGAGGGAAGTCAAAGAAAGGATGCTCTCAATCTAGAGGAAAGAAATATTGCTGGTACTGTGGAAAGCCTGGTCATCTAAAGAAAGACTGTTGGTCTCGGAAAAACAAAGAAGGAGACAAAAATGAAAATGACAGTAAGGAAGCTAATATTGCAAGTAATACTTTACAAGATGCTTTAATCTTATGTTTGGATAATGTTAATAATTCCTGGGTAATAGATTCTGGGGCTTCATTTCATGCTACACCCCATAGAAAATATTTTCTAGATTATGTTAAAGGTGATTTTGGACAGTTATATTTGAGTGATGATGAGCCCTGTCAAATTGTTAGAAAAGGAAAGATAAAGATCAAGTTGCAGAATGGTAATGACTGGTTTCTAAAGGAGGTAAGACATGTTCCTAATTTAAGAAGAAATTTAATTTCTGCAGGGCAACTAGGTAGTGAAGGTTGCATAGTTACCCTCTCAGATAGTATGTGGGAGGTCACTAAAGGATTATTAGTAGTAGCTAAAGGTGCGAAGGTAGGCACATTATATCTATATATAGGTAACACTTACTCTACCCTAGCTGCTACAGACAAAGTTACTGCAGGGACAACAACAATAAATGTTGCAAGAACATATTCGATAATGTGGCACCATAGGCTTGGGCACATGAGTGAGAAAGGGATGAAAACCCTTCACTCCAAAAATCTATTGCCAGGACTAAAGAAGATTGATTTAGAGTTATGTGAAAACTATGTTTATGGTAAATAGAAAAGAGTCAGATTTCTCAAGGTTGGGAAAGAGAAGAAGAGTGAGAAGTTAGAGCTTGTATGTTTAGATGTATGGGTACTAGCTCAGGTATCATCTCTTGGTGGCTCTTGTTATTAAGTTATTTTTATGGATGACTCAACCAGAAAAACATGGGTATATTTCCTAAAACAAAAATCAGATATTTTTGAAACTTTTAAGAAATGGAAAGCTTTGGTTGAGAATGAGACAGGAAAAAAGTTGAAGTGTCTCAGATCGGATAATGGAGGTGAGTATTGCAGCAAAGCATTTGAGGATTACTGCTCCTTAAATGGGATTAGAAAGTAGAAGACAGTTCCAGGAACTCCATAGGAAAATGGTGTGTCAGAGAGAATGAATAGGACTATCATGGAACGCGCGAGGAGCATGAGATTGCATGCTGGATTGCCCTTACATTTTTGGGTAGATACTATACATACTACTGTCTATTTGATAAATAGAGGACCTTCAACCCCTTTGGATTGTGGTATTCCAGAGGAGGCATGGACTGGTAAAAAGGTAAATTATTCTTTTTTAAAAACTTTTGGTTGTGAAGCTTTTGTCCATGTTGATAAAGAAAATAGAACCAAGCTTGATGCTAAATCTCATAAATGTACCTTCATTGGATATGGGATAGATGAATATGGCTATCGGTTATGGGATTTTGAAAATAAGAAAATAATTAGAAGTAGAGATGTTATATTCAATGAGAAGGTTATGTATAAAGAATAGATGCAGGAAAAGAAGCATGAATAGGACAAACAAGAATATGTGGTGTTGGATGAGATTCCTGAAAATGAAATGCCATAGGTACCTGATGTTCAGAAACAATAGATTGTCCCACAAACTCCTGCAAGTGTTTGACGTTCTACGAGGAAAAGTAGACCCCCTGAAAGATTTTCTCCTTCTTTGTATTCTATTTTATTAACGGATTCTGGTGAACCAGAAGAATATGAAGAAGCAATGCAGGTAGATGCCAAACAACAGTGGAAGCCAGGCATGAAAGAGGAGATGGACTCCTTGATGAAAAATAAGACTTGGGACTTAGTCCCTTTACCTGTAGAAATAAAAGCCTTGCCTAACAAATGGGTTTATCAGTTAAAGGAGGAGGAAGGAGGTCAAAAAAGATATAAGGCTAGACTTGTGGTAAAAGGTTTTGCACAGAAAAAGGGTATAGATTATGATGAAATATTTTTTCCAGTTGTAAAAATGAATTCAATTAGAATAGTACTTAGTCTTATGATTGCAGATGATTTACATCTTGAACAATTAGATGTCAAAACAGCTTTTCTCCATGGAGATTTGGAGGAGGAAATTTACATGTTGCAACCACAGGGATATGAGGTCAAAGGTAAGGATAACTTGGTGTGCAGGTTGAAGAAAAGTCTGTATGGCCTAAAGCAAGCACCCCGACAATGGTATTTAAAATTTGATAGTTTCATGGTTGAACACGGTTATCATAGATGTCATTCTGATCATTGTGTATATTTTAAGAGATTTGATAATGACAATTATATTATCCTGTTGCTTTATGTTGATGACATGCTTGTTGCTGGGTCCAACATACAACATATAAATGACCTTAAACAGAAATTAGCCAAGTCATTTGCTATGAAGGATTTGGGTGCAGCTAAGCAAATTCTTGGTATGAGGATTACATGGGACAGGAAAAATAGAACCTTGAATTTGTCCCAAAGTGAGTATATAAAGAAGGTGTTGAAAAGATTTAACATGCAGGATGCAAAAGCAGTTAGTACAGCTTTGGCTAGTCATTTCAAATTGACTAAGGAGATGTGCCCAAAGGCATAGGATGAGGTTAATAAAATGTCTAACATCCTGTATTCATTAGCTGTTGGTAGTCTGATGTATGCAATGGTAGTCTGATGTATGCAATGGTTGTGAGCAAGTTTATGAGTAATCCGGGTATGAAACATTGGAATGCTGTGAAATTGATTCTTCGGTATTTGAAAGAAACTACTATGAAGGTATTATGTTTCAAAGGATCTAATGCTGCTCTGAGTGGATCTGTTGACTTTGATCTGGTAGGTGATATTGATTCATGGAGGAGTACTACAGGGTATGTTTTTACTATAGAGGGAACTGCAGTCAGCTGGGTTTCTAGGCTGCAAAAGGTTGTTGCACTTTCAACCATTGAAGTTGAGTATGTTGCTGCTACAGAAGCCAGCAAGGAGATGATTTGATTACAATGTTTTCTGGAGGAATTGGGTCAGACATAGGAAAATCATCCATTATATACTGATAGCCAAAGTGCCATTCATCTTGCGAAGAACTCTACTTTTCATTCAAGGACAAAGCACATTCAGCTCAGGTACCACTTCATCCGAACTGTTTTGGAGGAGGGTCAATTACGGCTTGAGAAGATTCACACAAGTGAGAATCCTACTAATATGTTCACAAAGGTAGTTCCACAGGAGAAGCTAATTTATTCATCAGTTTCTATTGGTCTTCTTGATTGATAATTATGGAATTTATACCAGTTGAGTCCTAGTGTTTTATCCAGCGGATGTTGCATGTTTAGTGGTGTCATGTAGTATCAGTCTCCAAGTGGTAGATTGTTCGGTGTGGAGCCTGATCAGTCTCCAAGTGGGAGATTGTTGAAATGTGGTGACTGATCAGCAAAGTACTGTACAATGGTGTCATGTAGTATCAGTCTCCAAGTGGGAGATTGTTTGGTGTGGAGCTTGATCAGTCTCCAAGTGGGAGATTGTTGAAATGCATGTTATAAACGGCTGGGATGCTTAAGGCATTGTAATGTTGATGTACTATTTTTGCTAGATAATAAGAAAGATTGGATGGCTGTGTATGGTGGACGTAACCCATTCTGGGTGAACCACGTTAAATCTCTATGTTATCTGTGTCCTGTTTTATTTCTTTATCTTTTGTATTTAAATTTGCATATAATTGTTAGTTCATATTTGCTTCGGATCTGCTTGAAACCCTAATAGGTTCTCTATCTCACAAGGTCCCTTAAGCTAATACCTTTTCTCTCAGATCACCGAGCAAAGTGACTTGGGGATGATGAATGCAAGAATGAGGGACACTTTTGATTTATTTTAGCATGAAATGCATCCTATCTATGCATGATTTTACAAATGAAGTAAACTAAATTATTAGATGACAATGTTAGTAGCAATACTATCCTAACATGAAATACTAGTTAATGATTTAAGCTAATGATAAAGGAAATAGTCTAAAATTCTTATTAGATTAATTCTTATTACAAAGAGAAGCTAGATGTATTGATAAATTTGAGCATAAATGAGATACTAAAAGCTTGCATGGATCTTTAAAATGGAGGAATGAGAGCTCTATGTATAGTGAAAATAAGGCAATGGATGGTCAAGATTGAAGGAGTTAATCAAGGGCCAGGATTCAAAGTTATCAATCCATGTTTACACTTCTCACAAATGAAATGGTGACAATTGTTAACATAAGACAGCTTGAGAGAAGATGCATGAAGAATTAAATGCTTGAGTAGACATGAAGGTTACCTTAGGGGGTAAGGGTTAAGGTTAGGTTAGGGTTATCCATTGGATAAAGCTTTTACCCAAAGGATAAACTCTTGTGCAAAGGTTAAAGGGATAACCATGGTCAAAGCAATGAATGCTTGATGAGACCCTTGGGTTAGATGAGGGTTAAGTTAGGCAAAAAGTCTCTAACTATGCCACTAAGGGTTAGTTAACCATTAATGGTTTGAAGACTTTGGGGAAAAATTTGTAAGAGTCCTTCTAAATTTGGGGGTATTCAACAAGTTAGCTTGTTGAAGGCATAAAGGCTTTAATGCCTTTTGAAGACTTTACTCCAAATTTGAGAAGTGACCTCCTCAAATTTAGAGAAAGGGGATAATGAATGGGTTTGGGTTAATTGATTAGGATTAGATGGATTCTAGAAGAAATTAGGAAGGGTTAGGATGCAAGTGGGAGATGTAGGTAAATGCAAGTGGATGAGGAATAATAGGATTAATTAAAATAAATTGCTTTATTTCAATTTGGTTGCAAGTTGGGAAATTAAATAAATTAGATTTTTCTAATTGGGGTAAATTATTAATTAAATATAAATTTAATTAAAAAGAATAGAAAAGGGATTTAATTAAACAAAATGATTTATTCAATTGAATGATGCAAAGGGCTTAAGTGAATTTAAATAAATAAATTGAATAATTTATTTAATTAAATAGAAGAAATGGGCGATTTAATTAAATTAGATTCATTTTCCTTTCAAATATAGCCAAATCTAGTGTGCTTTCAAATTGGAAATTCTATTTTCCTTATGGAAATATAAAAATTCTATTTTATTTTCTCACAACTCCCTTTCCACTTATATTTTTCTTTTTGCTAAGTAATTTATTTGCAACAATGTGTCACTTAAGGTCCAAGTTCATTTAAATAGAGTAGCACTAGGGGTTCTCACCTTCAAGAGTTTCTTTGTCATTGGGGTAATGCCCCATTTACTATTGTCAGGGTCTCTCCAAATAGCTTTGCATCCCGTGGCTACTCTCCACCTTACAATCATTGGAGGGTGACATAGGTCTTCCATCCGACATTCTGAAACCCCTCCGTCTGGGCTCCTCACCACCACTTTGGTGACTTTTCGTGGATAATGTACTATAATTTTTTCTTTATAGGCATTGACAAATATATTCATAAAAAAAAGTCATTAAAAAATATTCTGATAAATTAATTTTTATTTATATATTAATAATCATTATGTTTTAATAATATTATAAATGTACTTCGAATAATTTGCCGATAGGCAAATCCTTGTGGGGTTGCACCCCCACCGGAATCGTCTCACGCGGCAAAAACATCACTTCCTGTTGCTGCCAAAAATTTTCCCGACAGACTTTGTGACAGCTCCTACAACTCGTGGTTTAGGGTTTATAGTCCAGCTATAGTGTTTGCCTACATGTAGGTTGCTTATCATCTGGAGGTGTATTGCTGGCAAAGACCACCTGAACCAGATCAGATGAGTTGACTCTTGAGCTCTCTTAGAGATTGGAATATCTTAGCTCTCTCATTATCATTCCTGATCAGTCTGTCATGCAGTTCATCTATAGATCGGTTAAAGAGATGAATAGAGTCTTGGAGTGGGACATATGCCTTACCTAACCTTTCTATTTCCTGCTCAGTTTCAACTTGAGTTTTAGAAATATCAGAATAAAAGAAAGTAACATTGGAGGTAGAGGCAAGATACTTTCCTCCAGATTCAATAGCTTTCTTCAACAAACTACCATTATGAGATAAAGCCATTTTTCTATTCTCAATGTGGTTTGCTATCTTATCTCCATATGCCTTTTTATGGTTGTTCTCAATAGACATTTGAGAAACATCTTCAAGTGTTTTGATTTGATCAAATGCCTCTGCAACTAACTGACTGAGTTTGCTGATAGGCATAGGAAGATGTGCGACAGAGGTTTTCGGTAGTAATTCAGGCAAGATTTCTACAATATTTTGAATTGTCTCAGCCTCAATTCTTTGTTCTTTCATCCTCTTATTATGTGCACGAGTTTCCATCATACCCGCAACTTCATCATTTTAGAAGCACTCAGGGTATTCTTATCAATAGGTCTTGAAATACTTAAAGAGTCTTCATCATCATCATCATCAAGTAGTTTTTGCTTTCCCTTTTCAGAGGATATACACTTAATGATGGCTCTTTCTGTATTTTCTTTTGTTTTATCTTTTGCTTTTTGTGTAACAACTTCCTTAGTGGTCTCTTTTGAGTGATCTTAATGACCGGTGGAGATTGGGGTTTCTCTTGTTGTTCAGTTATCGGTATACTGACTTCCTCTGGTTGAGTAACCGGTTGATCACCTATTGTATTCTATACTTCTATCATTGAAGGAAGATCCATATCAGGTGCAGTAATTTCTTCAAATAGGTCTACTGAATCCTCAATGTCCTCATCAACATAAATAACTGAGTCATCCTTCTTCTTGGTTGAGAAGACTATATTAGCTGGGATAATTTCCTCTATGTCCATTTCTGGTAGAGAAACATCATCTGCGGCTTCATCCTTATCGATAGATTGGAGGGTATCTACCCTTTGTTTGATTTGACAGGCTAATTGGTGAGTTTTTGTCTCAATAACTGCCCTTTTTCCATTAAGAAGCTTCAATCTTCTTACTTTAAAATCAAAATATACTTTGTATTCCTCAGTCAAAGCACTAATTTCATCTGATGACAATGTGGGAAAATACTATACAAATATTTCATCAATAATTTCCTTATCTAACTGAGTGGCTTCTTCCCATTTTCCTAACAAATTATTATACAAGGATACTAAAATGTCTTTTTCTAATTCATGCAGATATCTACAGTAATGACTCAACAAGGTTATTACATGTTGGTGTATTTGCTTCTGCTCATCTATAGTAAAAGAATCGTAATATTCTTTGACATTTTCAAACCTGTTCCTTCCAAACATTTTCATTGTTCTTTCAAATATGGTTTCAGGTTTGTAGGAGGCAATTTCTAAAGGTGTAATTACCTTTGGTACTACCTTTACCTTCTTAGACGTTCTACCAGTTGCCTTCTCCTTCTTAGGTTCTTCATTAGACTTTGGTTGCCAAATTAATTTCCTGTTCCTTCTCTTCTTTGGTACACTCTCCTTTTTCCCAATTATTTTGGGTGCTTGTTCCTTCTTTCTTAGGATACTTTGAGTCACCCTTGTAGTATTCTTCTCAGGAGATATTTCTTCATTTTTCTTTTTCTTTCCTTTAGCTTTAGCTACAAATTCAATATTGGTTTCAGCAGGTGCAGCTTGGATTGCAAGAATATCCAGTTTCACCTTCTTTTTGTCTATAGGCAATGCTAACAGAGTATTAGCATAGCCAACCAGTAAGTCATCATTGACTTCGTAGCTCATTTCTTCCATCTCTTCCTCTCTAGGTTCTCTTGCTTGTATTAAGCAAAAATTAGTTGTAACCATGAAGATTATGTCTTTTTCAAAATATCTTACTACATCTTCTGGAAGCCTCATTCTCATGCTCATTTTCTTCTGAAATTCATTAAAGTATCTATTGGTAGTAGCCGAAAAGGTATTTTTCATAGCTTTAATGATATTTCTTATCTGATCATTGATCGATTGTTCTTTGGACCATTCAATATCACCTATACTAGGTAGAAAGTTCTAGAAATAGAAAAATAACCCAGCTAGTAGCTAACCAAACTTAAATTTCTGAGTATTGTCCTTTTTCATGGACTTCAAATTTAGAAAAAGCTAGAATCTGATAGCTTCACAAATATCATAGTTTTGATCTTCAATAATCATACTATATGTTGTATGAATTGTTGTGGACTGAACATTGTTAAGTCTACTGGAGTAAAATACTCTGTAAAACTTCTACAATCGCTTTAATTCTTTTTGAAAGGATTAGGGTAAAAATGATAAGGTAAAACTTTTTTTTATCCTTTTAACCAATTGTAATAAATGTTGGCATTTTTGATGTTTATGTTGTGATTGTCATTGATGGACACACACTTGTATTGAGATTCCCTTTATATGTATGAGCTTATGCTCAACCAGTATTTTATTCCAACCGGTATGTTGTATACTAGTCTCTAGACTAGTGGTGATTTTGCAGAATGTGTTTCCTAGTCTGAAGCGGCATGTCAACCCCAAGCGGTTTGTAGATCACAAGCGGTACAAGGAAGAAAAGTGGCACAACACATTCTTACCAGTCTTCATTTTTGTCAAACCGGCAACCGGTATTTTGTATGAACCGGTAACACTCTGTGATGAGTTACCAATCAACATTTTGTGATGAGTTACCAATCCATCGATTGTTTGACGGTGCCGACACATTGACGGTGATTCTTGTGTCGTGTTACTGAGTATGTCTAGATTCACTGAACCTAGGAAATTGTAATGTAATCCTATTGGAACGACATGAAATTAGATTCCTTTAAAAGGACATCATGTCTAGGGTTTTTGAGTTGTTGAAGAAGTTGCAAATAGGGTTTGCGTTGAGCTAGGGTTTAAGGTGGAAGTGGAGAGTGATCTTATTAGAGAAGATCAAGTTGTAACTGAGAGAGAGATAGAGAAGACTGAAGTAATGCTGGAATGCATTAGCTGTGAGCAATACTGGATCTAACCAAGCAGCTTGTGCTATTAGATAGATCAAACACTTGTTGATTACTCACATCTTTGACAAGTCTGTAGCCCTTAACTGGGTAGGCCTCAAAGCCTTTGTAAAATCCTCTAACAAGGTGGTTCACACATGTGAATCTAAAATCCTCTAACAAGGTAGTCTTTAATCAGACTTATCTCCTAACAGAGATTGAGATTCCTAACAGGATCTGTTCTGGTGAAGAACATTGTAAGACCTTAACCGGTCTGGTTTCTATTCTACAGATAGTGACTTGTGAGTTCCATCTCACCGTGGTTTTTTCCCAGTTGGGTTTCCACGTCAAATATCTTGTGTTATGGTTGTATTGCTTTTGTGGGTGAATGTGTTATTTGCATTTTGGTTTGTATGTGTGATAACCGGTTTGATTGTTAGACTGCTTTACCAGTTTATCTTTAGACTGTGTAAGTGTTTTAGTGCAAAGATTTTTGGCATACTAATTCACCCCCCCCTCTTAGTATTCATCAATTGGTATCAGAGCCAACCTTTCTATAAGTTTAACCACTTGGAAAGAGATATGGGGGAATACACCTTGAGGGAACTTACTCAATGGCTCACTAAGTCTAAGCAAGCCTATGATGATCTTATGGTCAAATACAAGGCATCTCAAGCAAAAAGAAGAGAACATGCAAAGAGGCTGATGGAATTATCTGAAAGTAGTTTTGAAGATGAAGCTAACATGGAAGCTATGATTGCTGAAGTGAATAAGCTGAATGATTCAAACTCCAATTTGAGAAAGGAGTTGGAAGGACTGACTATTCGGTTTAGCCAAGAGCTTGAGAACCGGAGAAAAGCTGAAGATCTGGTAAAAGACAGAGATCATGAGATCTCCAAGTTGAAACATGAGATTAGTGCACTAACTGCTCACCTTCATGAGAGTAGAATGGAAAAAGAAGACTTGCAAGGAGAACTAAACATTGCCATCTCTGAAAATGCAAGTCTTATGGAGACAAACACTTCTATTTCCAAAGAAGTCTTTGAATCAAAGGAAATACTAGCTAAGTTTGGCAAAAGTACAGTTAGGCTAGAGCAAAAGCTTGAGTCATCTAGACCGGCAAAGAATACCAATGGTCTTGGTTTTTGTGGACATGAGGAAGGAGAATCCTTAGGAACAAATGCTGAAGCATCAAAGAAGCAACTAGCACTCAAAGGAAAAGGTAAGCAAAAATTCAAACCTGTCTGCTTTAACTGTCTTAAAGAAGGACACTCTGCCAATGTATGTAGGAGCAAATCCTACAATAATTTTCCTTATTTTATCAACAATGTACCTAGATCCAATAAGTTTAATGGTCATTGTTATGCATACAACAAGTTTGGGCATAGAGCATTTGAATGCAGGTCTGTAATGGATAACATTGGAAGATATCCTCAGAGGACCAAAGGAACTGGTCCTGAATCTTTTATGAACCAGAACCACAACCGGTTTAATGTCTTCAATCATCAGTCAAGAAGCGGTGGTTATCAAGCGGCAACCGGATGGAGAGAAAGTTGTATGATATGTCATGGTCATGGTCACACTACTGCAACATGCAGAAGGAAGAATGGAAACATGTACAATGGACCTTGGAGAGCACCTGGACTTGTTTGCTATCACTGCAACAAATCGGGTCACATTGCAAGATTCTATAGAAGCAGAAAAAGTATATCTGATGATATACCGGTCACTCAGGAAGGAGAAATAGATGCTGAAAAAGTTAAAGGAGACATGAAGAAAACATGGAAGAAGAAACCAATATTATTGGAGGAGGAACCGGTTTCTGCACCTAGTGTGGAAATATCGGAACTGGAAAACTAAGCCTCAAAGGCTTAGGGGGAGCAAATGGCACAATGCTTTCGAACCCTTGGTTAACACCGGTAAAAGACCTTAACCGGTATGCTACACCTGTCACTTGGCAGAAGACCGAAAACGGTAAAAAGGCAAATTAGGGTTTACGCCCTAATATAGGAGCATTAATGATGGTAGGTGAGAGACATGTATAAATGCATTTTTCAAATCATTTCTCACTATCTATTTTCAAGCGAAGAAAAGTTTTCAAGTGCAGCGTGAAGAAAAGGCGATTTGAGCTTAGATTTCAAGAAATTGGAGAGCTTTGAAAGAGATTCAAATATAGTTTGCAAGTGGTAGTGGAGAACTCAAAGCGGTGATTTGGCATCTGACGGAAAGCGAAGTAAAGCAGAATTAGGAAGCCCTAATTTCATGTTAGAAAGGTATTTTTGTGTTCTTGAAATACTCTTCAGTGGCTTCTGCATCTCATACCAGTTCAAGCACATCTATTGAGTCAGAAAGTTTTATTCAAAGGAAGGGCAAATATAATGCTTTGTCACAAGTTCCAGCTGGAGTCATAGTTGAAGAAGGAATTTCATACTATATTGATTGCAAGATAGAAGACCTAGGGTCCTTAGCCATTCATACTCAATTAGGTCTATTTTGTGGAAAGGATAAAAGGATCAAACCGGAGTTCAGTATCTTAGAGAAGAAGAAACTCCATAATGCGGTATATTTCCTAGAAGACTTCACAGAGGATCACATTAGGATCATCTTCAGCAGAGTCCATGGTGACAAGATGTACTTGGAAAGAATGCATGATATCATGCCTGAGGCAATTCATGCAGTCACCGGTTTCTGCAACACAGGGGAAGTGCCAGCCCTGAGAACGGTAAGCAAAATGGAAATGACCAAGCTCACCAGTTTGACAAGTGATTCACGAGGTATGACAGTTAATCCTATCAAGGATGAACTTGTAAAATACGCTTGCATGGTGATAGGCTACAAAACATTCTCAGCCAGCAGGACTAATTCTGTATCTGCTACAGCGGTAAATGCTACTTACCGGATGATTATAGAGGATAAATCATTTGACTTATGCACCGGTATGCAGAGGCAACTCCTGTTAATTCTCAAGGCAATCAAAAAGGACAATTCACTAAGATTTAAGTTTGGACAACTATTGGTAGGGTTGTTTTTCTATTTCCAAGGCTGCTTTCTGGGTGTAGGAGATGTCCAGTGGTCCCCTGACCAACCGGTAACCAAGCAGATAAAGGAAAGTGTGGAAGCCATTGGAACCGGCTACCCTAAGATACTAAACAAATACTTTGATGAGTTCAGAAGAAAGATGAGTCAGAGGGTACGAATCTCAGGTACATAGTGAAGAAGTATGAAGATGACATCTGTTTCACTATTCAGGTCGACAAATGTCTAATGGAGGCTATTGAGCCTAGAATGGAGGAAGTGGAGCCTATGGGCTATGAGGTCATGTTTGACATGCTGGAAGGGTATGCTTCAACCCTTATTGCCTTGCCTCTTGATCCAAAGGCTAAGCAAACCAGAACCTACTTGGAGAGGATCACACTAGTTGAAGAACCATCGATGAAGAAGGGAAAAGAATTGACAACCAAGAAAGCTAAGGCAGTGCCTGCAGCATCAGCACTAGCTACCACTGAGACTCCAAGAGTGACCAAGTGGTCACTGGCAAAGAAGAAACTGGAGGTAACACCAGCAAAAGTCTTTGAAAGAAAGAGGAAGACTAAGGCAAATGAATCGGACTCCGAAGAAACTGAGTCGGATGAACAGCCAAAGAAGGCTAGACAAACCAAGAAGGTGAAGAAGAATGAACCAGCAACATCTGCACCGGTAAATATAGATATCTCCTCTTACAAACCTTTGACACATTGTCAAAGAACAGTAAAGAATATTAGGAGAAAGTTACTTCATGATTTAATTGATTATTATGATGAATTCAATAGTGAAGAAAAAGATGAAGTACTACAGAAATCATTCTTTATTTATGTAAAAATGACCGGTCACCATCAGAGATTAAATCTCAGACACTGGATTCATTATTTAAAGCATTGGATAACAAATGGCGCATTGTCATTGAAAAGGAACAAGAGATTAGGGAGAAAGTTTTTGCACATTACTTCCCCGAACTCTCAAATTCAAAATTATTTGATGTATTAGATCAAAATAAAGGTCTCTTCTTCACAAGGAGAAGAAGACTCTGGTTGTTGGAAGGGAGAGTTGATGATGTAGAAAAGGACACACATCAACACATGGCCCATGCTATCAGCTCTCACAAAGATCGAATGGCCAACCTCCAAGAGGAAAAGGAACCAGTTATTTCCAAACCGGATGAGGTTTTTGATGAGGAAGGAAACTTGGTGGAGGAACCAATCGACACCATAGATGTCGATGCCCTGGATATAGAAGATGTCACTCAGGACATACCTTCTGAGGGAATTGAACAGGGGCAGCAGGCCAATCAAGGTGGTGAACAAGTTGTGGACACACAACAAGTGGCAAAAGACAAGGAAGAAGAGAAAAAGAAGAAGGAGGAAGATGAGAAACAGAAAAAGGAGGAAGAGAAAAAGAAAGAGGAAGAGGAGAAAAGAAAAGATGAAGAGAAGAAGAAGCAAGAAGAAGAAAGGAAAAAGAAAGAAGAAGAGGACAAGGAAGAAAAGAAGAAGAAAAGAAGAAGAAGGAAGAAGAAGAAAAGAAGAAGAAAGAAAAGGAGAAGAGGAAGAAGGAAGAGGGAGAAAAGAAGAAGGAAGAGGAAGAAAAGAAGAAAATGGAAGAGGAAGAGAAGAAGAAGAGGGAAGAAGAAGAAAAGGAAGAGCAGAAGAGGAGAGCAAAGGAGAAGAAAAAGGCAGAAGAAGACAAGGAAGAAGAGAAGAGAAGAGAAGTGGAAAAGAAGAAAGCTGAAGAAGCCAAGGAACGTGAAGTGGCAAAAAGCTCTCAGGTGGAGACTTCGAAGGCAACCGGAAGTCAACCCTCACCGGTTGATCTCTCTAGTCCTATCGATCTCCAATCTGAAATCAAGTTGGAGCTTATGCAGAGCATCAAGGTTGCTCAAGAGCGCCTTAAGATCATTTGCAGGAAAAAGGAACAAGACATCATTCAGGCAGCTGTAGACACACTTATCGGTTTAATCCCCGGTACTAATCTTCCTGACACTAATTCATCACTAGCACAACTCAAACTTCTATGTACTTTAGTGCATGATTAGGTGTAGGGTCTAGAAGAAGTAGAAGAGGCCAATGTAAAGAAAGAGCACCAAAAGGCTCTCAATGTTGCTCTAGTGAAGAAACTGAATGAGCTTAGGACTGAACTATTAAAGGATCAAAAGGACATAAGGAGTGCCTTGGATGAGGGAAACTTGCTACTCAACAAAATCTGTCAACCTCATCTGTTCTGTGACGATGTGCTAGCCAAGAAGCAATAGCTTCAAATGGACTTACATTCCTACTTAAGCACATTCAAGACTCCTTATGACTCCTTTCCAGCATATGGGTAAACTGTTCACCGGTTCCAGATCCAGTCAGCCAAGATAGAGCAAGAGATCAGCACAAGGTCTAGGGATTTGCAGGAGCTTCAACTGGTATTACTTCCATGACTGCAAATTCTCCAGAAATGCTATCTAAACCTAGATGCATTGATAGTCACCCAAGAACTGAGCACAATAGATGCCATGGAGGAACAGGTACCACAAATGCAGACAGAGAAGGAAGTGGCGACCTCCCTACTTGAGTCCTGGTCTCTTTCCATGAAACAATTTTTGCAGGACTACAAAGCAGTTTTTGACAAGTATTATTCATCAATTATTCATTATTGTCATAAACTCTTTTATATATATATGGAAATAGGTTTTTCAGCTGTACTTTGTCATTGTTGGTAAAGGGGGAGAAGTATATGGTTTTAAAATTTTGAAATTTTGATATATCAGGGGAAGAAGTATATCAAAGGGAGAAGTATCTATTTTGAAATTTTGATATATGCTGTGATATATGCTATATGCTCTGATGATTATGCTCTGAATGAAAAATTTCTATACACTTTGTTGATTAAGGGATAGTGTATATGCTTAGGGGGAGCAATTTTGTTAATGGCAAGTTTTTGTTGTAAAACACTTAGATGTCAAAATTTTATTTTCCTAAGTGTTGCCATCAATGCCAAAGGGGGAGATTGTTGACATTTTTGATGTTTATGTTGTGATTTTCATTGATGGACACACACTTGTATTGATATTCCCTTTATATGTATGAGCTTATGCTCAACCAGTAATTTGTTCCAACCGGTATGTTGTATACTAGTCTCTAGACTAGTGTTGATTTTGCAGAATGTGTTTCCCGGTCTGAAGCGGCATGTCGACCCCAAGCGGTTCGTAGATCACAAGTGGTATGAGGAAGGAAAGTGGCACAACACATTCTTACCAGTCTTCATTTTTGTCAAACCGACAACCGGTATTTTGTATGAACCGGTAACACTCTGTGATGAGTTACCAACCGGCATTTTGTGATCAGTTACCAATCCACCGATTGTTTGACAGTGCCGACACATTGACAGTAATTCTTGTGTCATGTTACTGAGTATGTCAAGATTCACTGAACCCAGGAAATTGTAATGTAATCCTATTAGACCGACATGAAATCAGATTCCTTTAAAAGGACTTCATGTCTAGGGTTTTTGAGTTGTTGAAGAAGTTGCAAATAGGGTTAATGTTGAGCTAGGGTTTAAGGTGGAAGTGGAGAGCGATCTTATTAGAGAAGATCGAGTTGTAACTGAGAGAGAGATAGAGAAGACTAAAGTAATGCTAGAATGCATTAGCTGTGAGCAATACTGGATCTAACCAAGCACCTTGTGCTATTAGATAGTGTAGACACCTAAAAATGGTCAACGCTTGCGGAGTCATAATTTAACATTTGCGCATTGCCTTATTTTAGGGTTTTTGCATCGCATTAACATTTCTCCTATGATTCACACTTGGTCTTTATCATTTGTGAGCATCGAGTCCTTCTTCTACATTTCTTCATTTATCTCGCTTTCGAATTTGGTCTTGTCGACAATAATCTTCAGTCATGATTTTGGTCAATCTTATCTTGTCGCATCAATGTACATGCTAATTTGTCATCATTTTGGACATCCTCAATCCTAATTAGGGTTTTGTCCTCTTATCAATCTTGTCATCATGCGATCGATTTGTCATCGATCGTTGTCATTTTCAATCTTATTATCTTGCAATCTATTTTGTCATCGATCCTTGTCCTCTGATCAATTTCGTCATTTTGCGATCGATTTGTCATCGATCGTTGTCCTCCTTTCAATCTTGTCATTTTGCAATCTATTTTGTCATGGATCCTTGTCCTCTTGTCAATTTTGTCATTTTGCGATCGATTTGTCATCGATCGTCGTCCTTCTCAATCATGTCAATTTGGATCAATTAGTCATTGTTCCTCGTCAATTGGCGCATTTATCAATCAAATCACTTATCAGCATTGGTCATTTATCAAGTCAGAATCATGATCAAATCGAATCGACGTCAATTATCTTTTGTCAGGACCTAATTGTCATCCTTTCATTTTCTAATTCATCTTTTAGGGTTTCATGATTTATTCATTTAACCTTATTTGTCATTTCTCCCTCTAGGTTAAATAATTTATTTATTTATCCTAAGTCTTCTTGTCACAATTAAATGTTTATTTAATTGGATAACTAATTATTCCTCTTTTTGTGAATTAATTAATAAATGACAAATTATTAATTGATTTACCTAATTTCTCCTAATTCCTAATTTCCTAATTTCCTCATTTTCTAATTCCTAATTTCTAATTCCTAATTTCTTAATTTCTATTTCATCTATTTTTCAAATTCTCTCCTATTTTTCTCCTAATTTCATGGGAATGACATTTCAATTTGTCATAATTTGTCATAATTGACAATCAATCAATTTTGACATAGAAAGTTGTCATAATTTGTCATAATTGACAATCAATCAATTTTGACATAGAAATTTGTCATAATTTTGTCATAATTATCAATCAATTAATCTTGCATAGAAAGTGCAAATTTGTCATAATTGACATTCTTGATTTGCAATTTCCATTTGAATCTCTTCATGCTAATTTGATCTTTTCTCCAATTTGTCTATAAATTGGATGAATTTCTTCAATCAAGACTACTACCTGGTTGAATCAATCACGCTTTGAGTATTCTTGCGCTATCATCTTGTCTACTTGCTTTCACATCATGCTCATGCACTAGTAGGTGAGATCCACAACAAAGCTATTTGAAGGAGAAAGAAGGACAATGGAGCCACATGAAGGAGACATCCAAGTCTGCATTTGGTTTGCTTAGTTTTCAATCTTGAATGTCTTGTTTTCATGTCTCTATTGAGTGTGTTTAGGATTGATCATTGCATTTGAGCTTTTGTGATTGAGCTAGATTAATATTGATTTGCTTTGATGATTTCCACATTTCCTAGCTACATTAATTGGTGAACCCGACGTGAACTAACCACTTAACCATGCTTTTGAGTGCTTTTGAGTTGATTTGCAGGTTAAAAACCCAAGAAACAGGGTAATGCAGGGTTTTCTGGGAACTTCTGCGTCTGTGTCAAGCATTTTGCGCTTGTGTCAAGCATTCTGCACCTGTGTCAAGGACAATTTGCACCTGTGTCAAGCATTCTGTGCCTGTGTAGGGACATAAATAGAAGTAAAAAGCAGTGTTTTTTACTTGCAAATTGTTTTGTTTTGCATTCTGTTTCTGCTTTTTTGGTTTTTTGGTACTGATTCTCTATGCAGAACCTTGGCATACGCATGACAAAGACAATAAATGAAACTACTAACATGTTTTATGCAGGTTTGATAGTCAAAGACTAAACATATCAAACTTTTGACTTGGGTTTTTGCAGGTTGCCTTGGACTACAGCTAAACTTTGTGTTTGTAATTAATATTTAGGCACCTAGTATGATTTCTAAATAGGATGGAATGAATGTATGTTTTCTTTGATTGTTGAGTTTAACATTGGAGTAGGAGAGTATGCTCTCATCCTTCTTAGGGTGATCAGAAATCCAGATCTTCGATACCATGCTCATGTTTTTGATTGTGTGTCACCTTTAGAGGGCCTGCCTTACCGACCATTTGCTTTTGCAAGCAAGTGACAATCGTGAGAAGGGAACGACCCAAAGTGAGTACGGCTAGAATACCTTGGCATTCTAACTCACTATAAACAAATACCTGATGGGTGAAAGCTTTGAAGGAAGGGTTACATGGGAATTGCTACTGGGGAAGTGATGATCCTTGAACTCTTTCTCATATCAACATCTAAGTAGGACCTCACGGTCTAAATCGTGCTTGCGCGACTACATTTGTTTGGTATCTTGGTGGGCTTAATGTCTCAATCACGCTTGCATGACACCAAGGAGTAACGCTTAATAACAATCCTTATTAAACACCTTGTATTTAGAGGCCAAAAATCCTTCTAGTTGCTTGAGAAGGACAAGTTCAGATACTTGGAAGAGATACTAAGTTTGCCATGGGGAGATTTCCATGGGGACTGATGCTTGGCTGCCCTGAGAAGTGAGTGCCGTGGAGGGGAGCCCGTGGGGTGAAGCATCTATGTATTCTCCTTGAATCCCATAACGAGTCTACATCTCAAGTACCTAATGTCCTTGCCTACCATAAGAAATGTGTGAATGAGCATGATTGTCTTGAGTCTAAGTTGAAATATCTTGTCTTCTTTTCTTGTCAAAAGTTGAACTGCATCTCATTTCAAAAACAAGACAAATTGATTCAAAAACAAGGTTAAACCCAAGAACATTTCATTCAAAAAAGTTCAAAACACCTTCAAACATGGTTGTCAAACATTTTTCAAAATCTTGTCTCAACATTCATGTCACTTAAATTTAGGTTCATCCTAGGTTTGCATTTTACAAAGTCATTGTCAACTACCAAGGTTAGGTTTCATCTAGGTCATACTCCTTTGCATATCAATAAGGGTCATCCATTTGCATGTGTCCTCTTGCATTAAAGTAATACCATTGTCATACATTCATATTTGCATACCCTAGGTCTCTTCATTAAGCTTAGGTCATTATCATATCATATTAGGGTTATTTGCATAGTAATTGTCCCTTTGCATATAGTGTCAAAACTAGGTTTTGTCATACTTGAGTAATGCAAACCTCTGAATAAGCCCTAAGTCATTGTTAGGAAGTCTATACCTTATCAAACTTTTGTCTTTTTGTCATCATTGTCATTTGGTCAAACCTATCTTAGTATCCAAGCATATAGGGGAGACATTGCCATTTTGTCGTTTGAGATCTAGACATCATTTCAATTTCCTAAGGGTCTCTTTTAGATTTGTATTTTGGAAAGTTTGTCAAAATCTTGAAAAACAACCAAAAACATAGGTTGCATTCTTGCCATAGATTGCATTCTCATTTATTTAGTTTGCATTTAGTTGCATATCATATATTGCCCTTGAAAAATTTCCAAAATATTGCATTTGCATAAGTGACATGCATGTTGAAACAAGGTCAAAATCTAAAAAGATGGGCGAACCAATGTATCAACCCATTGACAACATATCAAATTCACAATTTCAAACTAGTCAAATAGTACAAATTGAAGGTCTATCAAACACATCACTACCACCATATGGAATGGTTCAACTTGGACCACCTCCATTATATGAACCAGTGTTTGTACCTATGAAACCAGGACATGGGAGTGATCCACCAACACCAAGAGGAAATGCACCTTTTGATTGGAATCAACCAAACCTGCAACATGAAATTCAAACATTACATGAGCAACAAACTCTTTCACAAGGATTTGGTTTAGATCAAGGCATTCAACAAGAAACGAATCCAAATGTCCAACCAGATTCATCATCAGATTCTGATGCTTCTGATGATGTTGATATGTTCCTTCAAGATCCAAAGTTGACAAAAAAGATGGATAAATTCTTGAACAAGGCCTTTAAGATGTTCCCACAAAAATATCTTAACATGATGAGTAATGTGACCTCCTCAAGTGAGCAAATCAATGTGCAAAAACAACAAGGCGGTGAGCTGTTAAGTTTCTCTCCGCATCCAAATGAAGAAAATACGCAACAAGAAACTCAACCTACCTTGATGAGTAAACGTGCTTCAAAGGCATTGACAGTGACTATTCCTCAAAAGTCACCATTTGAGACAATAAATAATCCATTATTCAACACAACACCTGTAACACAAGATCAAATGAAGACCACGCAAATATTGACAACTATCCCTCAACAAGAAGTGGTTCCTTACATGCATAAAATTGGATCAAAATCTAAGATGCAAGAAAGCTTCATGACTGGAATGCCTGATATCACCAATATCCAAAACAATTCCACGATGCAACAAAGTTCTTATGTCCCGTTAAGCTCAATATATTTGCCAAAGACTATTGCGACAGATCCTTCGATAATGGTGACACAGAGAGCTACGGATAGTGGTTTGCACCAACAACAATTGTTGCAACAATTGAGTAATACACAAAAGGTACAATCAAATGTACAAATAAGCAATGTACAACAACAACAATATCACATTCGACAACAAATTGTAGCGCCTTCTACCCCATTACAAGTTAATGCAAACTTGCAACCATCACAATGGATTGGACAAACAACACAGCAAGTTAATGCAAGTGCCATACCCCATCTTAAGGAGAAACAACAAAAACCACCCAAACAAAGTTTTTTGCAAATGATGGGATTTACACCACGACAACAATTGGTGCAAAGTCAGCAAATTCTGATTCATCAGCATCAACAACAACATGTGCCTCAATATATGCCAAGACAAACAAGCTATCATACTTTACAACCGCAATTGTCGCCTGTGCAATATCAACAACGTCCTCAATTGCAATATCAACCTAGGCTACATATGATGATGCCACCACAAGAAGCACAACAAGAAGGTCAATATCAAGGCATGGCACAACCACAACAACAAGAGGTGTACCAAGAACATTATATGCCGGAGACACCAAAGACGGAAATTTCAGAGCATCAACAACTGATCGAAAACATGATGTGTCGACAAAGAGTACCCACCTGGATTAATGATGGACCTCCAAAATCTGATACAATTGCACAACAACTTGAGAAGTTGCAATGACAAGTCAACGCATTAGAAACCAAAGGGACAAAGAAGTTGTATACAGATCACGATTTATGTCCTAATCCATTTGACAAGAGCTTATACATGCCTCCCTTCCCTAAGCATTTTGAGGCACCTAATTTTGAGAAATATAAAGGGAATGGTAATCCAAAAGATCACATTCGAGCATTTTTCGCAGCATGTACTGAAGTGAGTTATGAGAAAACATATTTAATGCACTTATTTGCATGAAGTCTCATAGGACAAGCCATGGATTGGTATTCGCATCTGCCAGGAAATATAAAGACTTGGTCAGAACTAGCTCAAAAGTTTATATCTCACTTCATGTTCAACATTGACAGTAACGTGACCATGTCAGATTTATGCAACACCAAGCAAAAGCAAGGTGAACCATTAGTGACTTTCTTGCAATGATGGCGAAGCTTGTATAGTCGTTCTTCCCTAGATATACCTGAAGAACAACAAGTGAATCTGCTTATCCAAAATTTGTTCCCAGAAATGATGTATGAACTAAAATTGAAAAGTCCCAGTACTATAGAGAAACTCATTAAGAAAGGGATGAACATTGAAACTACTCTTGTAGCCAAGGGAATCATTAAGCTTAACAAAGACAATGACAACACAAACAATTCTGGGGACCGAAATAGATTTTGGTACAAAAACAAGAATGTCACTAATGATGGAGTTGTTGATGCAAGAGCGGTGAATGCAAATCAACCCCTGTTCACAATCAAGAAATTAAGTGTTCCTAATATGTCAACTATGGAACAAAATCAAACACCAATGAACAATGTTACTCAACAACCGCAATACCAACATCATACTCAACAATACACTCAACAATATAATCAACAACAAGGCCAACAACAAAACCAGCAGCGCAAACCTTTTCGATCAAGGGATGGGCCTCCTCGACAATTTACACCATTGGGAGAGCCTATTGAATCAGTAATGAAATAATTAATACAAGCAAAATTTATCAAGTTACCAGATATCAAGGCAGAACCATTGGTAAAGCCGCATTGGTGGAATGATAATGCCTACTGTGAGTACCATCGGTCAAAAGGACATAAAACCGCGTCATGTTTTCAATTGAAACATATGATTCAAGACTTGTTAGAGCAAAGAGTAATTGAGGTAGATCCATCCAACGCGACCTCTAACACTGATCATACCATTTTCAAAACTCCTTTGCTTGATCATGACAAGGGTAAAGCGTCTTCTTCAAACTCTACCCAAATAGCAAATTATGCAAATACTAGTTATAACAATGTCATCAATTGTTTTCAAGCATCAAATGAGTATGTTTCCACCCTAAGAATAAAGGAACAAGATCCTTCTTGCGCGGTCACCACTCATCGATCCAAAATAGTCCCAAAAGGAGCTCCTGCAGCTCCTCCCAAACCAACTCCTGCAAGTCAGTATAATCTCTTGGATGATCTAGGAAAGACACCTGCACAAATATCAATCATTGAGTTGTTGAAAATATCCCCCATGCATCGTGCAGTCCTAGATAAAGCTTTAATTGAGTCCACTATCCCGACAGACATTGATGTTGACCAGCTTCAAGCCTGAATTGGACATCTAGCTGTTTCCCAAAATGTTGCATTTTCTGATAATGATATCTCACCTGATAAGCTCCCTCATAATGATCCTTTACACCTTGAAGTCTTTGTCCATAATTGCAAAATCTGACGAGTCTTGATAGATGGCAGAGCGGGTCTTAATATTTGTACCTTGAGAGTGGTCATTGGCCTTGGTTATACATAAAATGACATCGATGCTTCTAGAAGAATAACAATCAAAGCATATGATGATGCTGAGTGCCCATCTAAAGGGATAATTACATTGCCTATCAGAGTTGGTCCAGTGATAGAAAACATTTTCCTACAGGTCCTAGACCTCGATCTTCCTTACAATATGATTCTTGGTCGTCCGTGGATCCATGCAATGAAAGCAGTTCCATCCACTTATCATCAATGTTTAAAATATCCTTACAATGGAACTGAGATAACAATTCCAAGAGATCCTAATCCATTTCAATTCTGTGCTGCCCTAAAGGATTCTCCGCAGTAGCAAGTCCCAGTCAATAGAGAGGCCAAATCACATATTTATGTGGATCCTAATGAATTGTTAGATGCTGTCAAAGGAAAATTGAAGATACAGGACCAAGGATGCGGAGAATATTCAATGGATCAAACATTCCTCATTGGGAATTTACCAATAACTCCAAAATCATATGGAAAACCACATTTTTTGCAAAAAAAACCTAAGGTAGTTATTCAATATCAGCCTCCCACTACATTTACAAGATGGGGTGAACTTGACAAAGAAACTTTAGATGATGATGTCATAGATTGGCTTTATAAGGATCCAATTGAGACCACACCTGTCAGGTTGCCAGTGGAACGGTACAACAAAGGATTTACTATGCTGCAAAAGAAAGGATATGATGGCTGCAGTGGCTTAGGCCTGAACAAAAATGGAAGGCTAGAACCTATTATACCCAAGATGCGACCTCCAACTTTAGGGTTAGGTTTTTTACCATTGTGAATTGGATCCTCATCTATCAAAGTGACCACATGTGGAAAAGGGCATGACTCTGATGATGAAATAACACCTAAGGATACCTGAACCAAAATTGATTCCAATGAATGGGAGTGGAGTTCTTTTTCTTCTAGCTCCTATGCCCTTGACAATATTTTCCTTGACCCTAATAATTTGCCTATGGAAGACAAACATGAAATAACTCCTCTTCCTAAAACATGTCCTAATGCTTGGATAGAGTCATTCTGGGATCCAAGCTCTGAATCAGATACAAGTAGTTCAAACATTGATACCACAGATGTTTACATCTTTACCATCTCAGTCCTCTCTCTCCTTAAAAATGATGATGACATGCCCCTCGTCTATCCCCAGCTTATCCAACATGACCAACAAGAACCACTCACATTGGACTGTTTTCAAAATGACGAAGCAGTTGTAGAATTCCTTGGACTACGTGAAGGCATACCACAAGGTGATCATAAGGCAGGATTTGCTATTGATCTGGATTCCACAACATATTTTGTGGAGTCAACTCCATCCTCCAGTCATCAAAATAAAAAAAGAAAAGAACAAGTAAAAAATCAAAAGATTAGGTCTTTGAGTGAAAACCGTAAGGCACTCTCTGATCATGAAAAAGTAAAAATAAAAGACGTACCTGCGGGTAAAAACCTCTCTAAGGTGCCCAAAGGTGGAAGAGTGGACATACCTCTATCAAGTCAGGATAAATCAACATTGCTTGTGGAAATGACCGAAGAAATCAATTTGGGTACACCTGACAACCCTAAGGTCATTCATTTCGCTGCTTCTCTATCAAAATAGGAAAAGATAGATTTTGTCAATTTCTTTCTTGAGAAGAAGATTAGCTTTGCATGGTCCTATGCAGATATGCCTGGCCTTGATCTAGAATTAGTCCTTCATCACTTGCCATTAAAAGCAGATGCCAAGCCTGTCAAACAGAAACTTAGAAAGATGCATCCACAGGTGGCTCTTTTGGTCAAGGTAGAATTGAAAAAATTACTGGATGTGGGCTTCATCAGACCCATCGATTATGTAGAGTGGATTTCAAATTTAGTACTAGTTAGCAAAGTAATTGGGGGCATCAGAATCTGTACATATTTTAGGGATCTCAATAAAGCATGCCCTAAAGATGATTTTCCATTGCCAAATATCGACATCATAGTTGACATGACTGCTGGATATGAGATGCTCTCATTGATGGATGGTTTCTCTGGCTATAACCAAATTCGCATTGCTCCTGAAGACCAACATAAGACTACATTCACATGTGCTTGGGGTACCTACTGTTGGAATGTGATGCCCTTTGGTCTTCAAAATGCAGGTGCAACATATCAAAGAGCGATGATGACAATTTTCCATGATTTCATGCATACTTTGATGGAGGACTATGTTGATGACTTATTATGCAAATCTGTCACAAGAGATAGTCATTTAGCCATCTTGGGCCCAATCTTTGATTGAATGGAGACTTACAAGCTCAGACTCAATCCAAAGAAGTGTGTCTTTGGTGTCATAGCTGGCAAATTACTAGGGTACATTATTTCTCACAGAGGCATTGAAGTCGACCCTGCCAAGGTTAAAGCAATAATGGATATGCCTCCTCCTTCTAATCTCCGTCAACTAAGAAGTCTGCAAGGAAAGCTACAGTCAATCCGCCGCTTTATAGCTCAGTTGGCAGACAAATGTCATCCATTCCAACATCTACTGCATAAAGGAGTCACTTTTAAATGGACTGAGCAATGTCAATCAACCTTTCAAGCTCTCAAGGACTATTTGCTGTCACCATCTATTCTAATGCCTCCTATAGAAGGAAAGCCATTTATATTGTATATTTCTGCAACTGAAACGACACTAGGAGTTCTCTTGGCCCAACAGGATGAGAATAGCAAAGAGCGAGCTATTTATTATATCAGCCGGACACTAGTAGGCTATGAGCTGAATTATTCAACTATTGAACGAGCATGCTTAGCAGTGGTATTTACAACATAGAAGCTCTGACACTATATGTTAAATCACCAAACATTGCTGGTTGCAAAAATTGATCCCCTAAAATACTTGCTTAGCAGAGCAGCTTTGATGGGTTGCCTAGCAAAGTGGGTTATGATCCTCAGTGAATTTGATATTGAGTATATGGAGCGAAAGGCGATAAAAGGACAAGTCATAGCAGATCAACTTGTAGAGGCTTCTATTTATGATGATCATCCCATGTTGACCGATTTTCCAGATGAATCAGTCTTTGCTCTCACATCTTCTAATGAATGGAAGTTATACTTTGATGGATCCCATACCAAGTTCGGGTCCAGAGCAGGCATCTTGTTTGTCACCCCTCAAGGTGATGCTATTCCCAAGTTCTACAGGATAACTTTTCATTGTACCAATAACATTGCCGAGTATGAAGCACTGGTCACAGGACTCCGAGTAGCGGTCCACTAGAATATCACGCATTTACAAGTCTATGGAGATTCTCAATTAGTCATCCGACAAGTGAATGATGACTACGAAACAAAAGATGAAAAAATTATTCCCTATAAGCATATGGTATATTTCTTCAAGACAAAATTCATGGCTATCCATTTCAGTCAAGTTCCAAGAATACAAAACAAGTCGGCAGATGCGATGGCTATGATTGCTTCCATGTTAAATATGCCCCACAATATGGACAAATGTGAATTTTTGGTCGAACAATTGCTTGTTCCTTCTTTTGACATTCCACCAGCAGATGTGATGTGCGTTCTTGTTGGTCCTAACTCCCCATGGTACAATGATGTATATCAATACTTGAAATCCTAAACCTTACCACCTAACCTTTCTGCTAACCAACGCTTAGCCTTCATTTGACAGACAGCCAAATATGTCATCATTGCCGACACCCTTTAGCATCGTTCCTTTGACCATACCCTCCTCAGGTGTTTGGATTCTGACGAAGCACGAACGGCTTTACACGAGGTTCACGATGGTATATGTGGGGGCCATTTCAATGGTCTGAGCTTAGCCAAAAAGTTGATTTGTGCTGGGTATTATTGGCCCACTCTGGAAAAGGATGTTCATGATTTTGTTAAGAAGTGTTACAAATGCCAGATCCATGGAAACTACATTCATGCACCAGCCCAAGAGCTTCGTTCTGTCATATCTCCGTGGCCCTTTTCTCAATGGGGATTAGATCTTATTGACAAGATTCACTCGACATCTGCAAATGGACACAAGTTCATCATTACAACCACAAAGTATTTTAAAAAATGGATCGAGGCTATCCCCATGACCTATATCACTGGTGTGCAAATTTCAAAATTCCTATTGAATTATATCATATGCAGATATGGGGTTCCCCTTGCCATAGTCACAGATAATGGCCGTCCCTTCAAGAATAAAGATGTCAAGGAACTCTATGAAAAGTTTCATATCCAACACCGTTTCTCTAGTCCATACTATCCACAGGGTAATGGTCAAGCCGAAGCATCAAATAAAACCATTATCAAGATCCTGAAAAAGGTTGTCAATGACACTGGTCGAGATTGGCATGTACAGTTGAATCCAGCACTATGGGCCTATTGCACTTCTATCCACACACCTACTGGTGCAACACCTTATTCCTTGGTGTATGGTGCAGAAGCCATTTTACCCTTGGAAGTGGAGATTCCTTCCTTGCGTGTTTCCTTGCAACATCTGATTGATGATGAGATGCACAGAGTCTCTTGGTTGCATCAGCTTGAAATGTTAGATGAGAAACGTCAAACAACCCTGACACATTTGCAAGCATATCAAAACCGTCTCCATCGCTCTTATAATAAGAAGGTCAAAGGGCGACACTTCGAAGTGGGAGATCTAGTTTTAAAGGCAAACCCTAAGAATGCATAGTCTACTGACATCATCAAAGGCAAGTTTGAACCTAATTGGGTTGGGCCTTTCATAGTGACTGCAGCCTATGGCTCGGGGGCATATCAGCTTGTCACTCTAGAAGGTGAACCTTTGTCTGATCCTATCAATAGCATGCACCTTCACGAGTACTGGGCATAATTTTCTATCAACACTTCTTCAAGTATGATCCTGAAAAAATACAAAAAATAAAAAAAGCATAAAAATACAAAAAAATAAAAAAAAAGCAAAAAATACATAAAAAGTGAAAAAAAAACAAAAGAGAAAAAGAGCAAAAAAGTAAAGAAAAATGATTCGCCCTCTAGTGAAAACCTGGCAAACAGGCGCTTTGGGCAAGTACCATGGTGAAAACCTGGCAATCAGGTGCCATGTGTAAACGAGATCATTGCTCCATCATCTGTCATGACCTCTAGCTATGCCTTCTCTCGGCCGGTTTATCATGTCTATCTTTGTCTTGACCCAATGTTCTGTTCCAGGCCTGTGATTGGTCAACATCATTGTCTTGCATACTCCAGTTTCTTGTACATATGTCTTTCAAATGTGTATTGGGTGCGTTCCCCTTGTCATGATCAATCACTGGAACTTTCAAAAAATTGAAAAATGTCCTAAAATAATTCAAAAAAAATTGAAAAATGTCCTGAAATAATTCAAAAAAAATTGAAAAATGTCCTGAAATAATTCAAAAAAAATGAAAAATGTCCTGAAATAATTCAAAAAAATTGGAAAATGTCCTGAAAAAATCTCTAAAAAATAAAAAAAATGTCCTGAAAAAATCCCTAAAAAGTCAAATAAATTCTTGAAAAAATGAATACAAATTTTTTTTTGCAATAAATAACCCCTCTGTGCATAGACAGCTCACTGAGTATACATCCAATGACTCGCAATCCAACACTGCGCTTTAATGCAATCATGCGTTAATAGGTAAACTTTTTCACTCAAACCAGACATTCAAACTGATCACACTTGTCATATCAATCAACCGCAAATTTATTTGTCCTTGTCACTACTATCATGGGTCTTATACAGGGTGTGGTATACTCGAAACCAGACTGTGTCCTATCTTAGATGGGGTACCGCATTCCCTAAAACCAGAGAACATGATTGTCCTATTAGCACTTTCAACTTTTGACAATGAAGATCAAGATGTTTGTTTGACTTGTTGGAATTTGTGCATCTTATCTTTTTACTGATTTATCTTTGGCTTCGATCATGTTCCTATGTTGCTCGATGATGTCACTGAGTGATTTAGAGTGACCGGGATGGTTCATGGTCCCTTTCTTTTTTGTTGTGATTGCTGTTTGTCTGTGATGTGTCTGTCTTTTGCAAAAAGGGTTGCATTTCAGATCTAGCCTTCAATGCCATGATGCTACGCATCCATTTTGCTACATTAAAATAAAGGTTCTCACCTACAAAGTGCACTACTGAAAGCAAGTTTTTCTTCGTCTCTAACTGTCCTCTGTTTCATTTCTTCTTACTAACATTTCTTCCGTTAGTTCGGATAGTCAGTTTGGTCTAGTGCTCCAATTTCCCCAAACACATATGCTACATCCTGCATTCATTGGTTAGTACATTTTCATTATATCAAACATCACATCAAGCATTTTATCCATTTCATATTATAAATGCATCAAAAACACATAAAAAATATATCCATACATGTTCCATAATTGTACATCACCAGTGCATAAGTCATCCATACATGGAAAATAAACATAAGTCATAACACATTGCATTCCATCATATCGATGCATATCATATCACATATCACAATAATATCGGAGTACAAAAATTGGACTGTCTGTCCTAAGTATGGCCCGTAGGCTGACTACAAAATGTCAAACTACATAATGTCATCTGTCCGTCATAAGGAGCATGTGCCTCTATCACTGGGTGCTCCCTTTGTCCTCCTCATCCCTACCATGTCTCAAGGATGATGTCCCTCCTGGTCCTAGCTGTGGTGGTCTCATAGGTCCACTCACCCCCATGTTGCTCATTGACCTTCGAGAGCGTGCCCTGCTCTCTGTCCTCGATCGTGCCTGATATGACGCTACTCTCTACTCTGGTGGAACTGCACTCTCATATAGTGTCCTCCAATGGTGTATCTCCTCTCCGGTCTCTACCAACATCTGTGCCATCTCCCGTGCACTGGCATCCTGAATCGACCCAATATACTCAGTAACTCGCTGTGCCTGAGCTATTGCTGTATCTCAAGCCGCTGTTAGTTTGGCTATCTCCACTCTGAACTGATCCTGCTCTATCCTCAAGATGACATTTTGTCTCTCTAAAGTCACAATGTGATCATGCTGACTCACTATGGTAGCCCTGCACATCTCCATCTCCTCTATCCTAGCTATCTCCGGCTCTATGGGTATATCCTGCAATGCCTCCTGCTCGCCTGAATCTAGCTCATCCTTGTCATCCCCACATCATCTTTGTCCTCATCATCCCCCTCATCCTCATCACCACCCTCATCCTCCTCTCCTATGAGTGGGAAGTCCTCCTGTCTCCTAGGTACTGGAATGCCAGGATCTGTCAATGGCACTGGCCATCGTCGTGCAAACCATCTCTCATACTCCTCTATCATCCTGATGTCCTCCACATCTGATCTCCAATCCCACTGTCTCTGCTATAGCTATGTGAAGTCAGCATATGCTATGTGTGGCTAAATCATACTCCCCCACTGACTTGTCTCTCTGTGAGATCGGGAAAAGTGTGCAGTCCTTCTAGGTACATCCTACCTCTCTCCAAACTGTCGTCTGACTCTCTCTGGCAAGTACATCTCGATCAATCTCTGGCGATTCACTGGTCGCCCAATCAGGTACCTCTTCTGTCTACAATATGGTAGCTCATCACTATCATCTGACCATCTAGGGCAATCACGATATGGCCTCCATGTGAACTCTCTCAGTCTGTCTAGCTCATGTCGCCAATACAATATGTATCCAAAAGGACCCTGTCTCAGTGCTCCCCCATAGCAGTACACGTATGGTCGGTGTGGTACTACCTATCTCTCTGTGATTGGTCGACATATGGCTATGTGCTCAAATGCCCATACCTGTAACAGTGTGACTCCACAACTCAAGGTCTGAACTCCCTGATATGCTATCTGATGCAACTGAAAATACAGCATAGCCAGTACACATGGTCCCCATGCATACACCGTACCCTCTGTCACCATCCGCTCTAGCACTCTTCCCCATCCAATAGGGAATCTGTGTCCTCGTCTATCCCCTGCTAGTAGGCATGCTATCACCACTGCTATCACCACATATCGTCGATCATACTCTTATGCCATGGTCTCCCAGCCAATCTCCCTCTCTACGATATCCAGATCATCTACGTCGCACTCAAATAATCTGCACAAAGCATCTCTCCCTGTCACTGGGTCATACTCTACCATCTCTCCATGAATCGGAATGTGGAGGATACGCCACACATCCTCCAGTGTCACAGTCGCTAGATGGAATGAGGAAGTCTCCGAATGCCATTGCTCTGCCAATGCGGTAAGTAGTCCTGTGTTTGCCCTAATCTCGGGCATGAATGTGATATAGTATATTCCAAGTCCTGCTAATGTATCTCTATCTGTGCTCCTGAGTCTATGTCGTAACATGAAGCAGTCAGGTCAGTTCTCCCGCGTGATCAATGGCTATTGTCGACTCTGCATCACAATTGGGGCATATTTTGTCAGTTTTAGGGTTTGCTCCTACGGGTTGCATTTCCTCATTTCATCCACAAATCAGGGTGTTTTTACTCTATTTTGACCTATCCTATTCTTATCCCCCTTTTCGGGATCATTCGCATGCCAATTTTGACCAAATTAGGGTTGCCAATGCACAACTGCACCTGTGTGCTCACTCCTACGCCTGTGTAACACAACCTGCGCCTGTGTTCCCTACACAACCACATAAGATCCTACACAAGCACAGAAGTCACTTTCTGCATTTTCTGTGGGCCCCGCAATGTCCCGCAAGCCAGTCAAATTCATAAAATTGAAAATATGGGTTTTTGAGATACATACCGCTGCTCCCACGTCGTCTGATCATCTGTACGTGTGTACACATTCTTTGAGGTGATCTGCCATTGGAATATTCGCCATCTCTCTGCAAGTGTCCTTTTCTAGAGCAACAAATCCTCCTCTTTGGCTAGTGCAAATGAGCACTTTTCACTCTCTTTGTCTCATTTATAGATCTTTGTCAGTGCATAGATGGACATGCACCCTCTCCATCTTATGCTGGTCGTGGTCTTTTGCACCTTCAATTGCTCATCCTTCATGCATCCGATCTCCGATTGTCAGTCTGTTTGCTCCTATTGTCTTCTATCATTATTATCGATCAATTGGCCTCTTTTTTGCATGTTTCCGGCCAATTCCTCGAGGGGGCATGCATATGTCATTGCTATTGTCTGGGGCATTTCCATATGTCATTGTCAGCATCTGGGGCATTTTCATTATTGTTCTTTGAAACAACGCTTAAAATCACATTGTCTCAAAGAGGGGCAAAATGTAGACACCTAAAAATGGTCAACGCTTGCGGAGTCATACTTTAACATGTGCGCATTGCCTTATTTTAGGGTTTTTGCATCGCATTAACATTTCTCCTATGATTTGCACTTGGTCTTTATCATTTGTGAGCATTGAGTCCTTCTTTTGCATTTCTTCATTTATCTCACTTTCGAATTTGGTCTTGTCGACAATAATCTTCAGTCATGATTTTGGTCAATCTTATCTTGTCGCATCAATGTGCGTGCTAATTTGTCATCATTTTGGACATCGTCAATCCTAATTAGGGTTTTGTTCTCTTATCAATCTTGTCATCATGCGATCGATTTGTCATCGATCGTTGTCGTTTTCAATCTTATTATCTTGCAATCTATTTTGTCATCGATCCTTGTCCTCTGATCAATTTCGTCATTTTGCAATCGATTTGTCATCGATCGTTGTCCTCCTTTCAATCTTGTCATTTTGCAATCTATTTTGTCATCGATCCTTGTCCTCTTGTCAATTTTGTCATTTTGCGATCGATTTGTCATCGATCGTCGTCCTTCTCAATCATGTCAATTTGGATCAATTAGTCATTGTTCCTCGTCAATTGGCGCATTTATCAATCAAATCACTTATCAACATTGGTCATTTATCAAGTTAGAATCATGATCAAATCGAATCGACGTCAATTATCTTTTGTCAGGACGTAATTGTCATCGTTGCATTTTCTAATTCATCTTTTAGGGTTTCATGATTTATTCATTTAACCTTATTTGTCATTTCTCCCTCTAGGTTAAATAATTTATTTATTTATCCTAAGTCTTCTTGTCACAATTAAATGTTTATTTAATTGGATAACTAATTATTCCTCTTTTTGTGAATTAATTAATAAATGACAAATTATTAATTGATTTACCAAATTTCTCCTAATTCCTAATTTCCTAATTTCCTCATTTTCTAATTCCTAATTTCTAATTCCTAATTTCTTAATTTCTATTTCATCTATTTTTCAAATTCTCTCCTATTTTTCTCCTAATTTCATGGGAATGACATTTCAATTTGTCATAATTTGTCATAATTGACAATCAATCAATTTTGACATAGAAAGTTGTCATAATTGACAATCAATCAATTTTGACATAGAAATTTGTCATAATTTTGTCATAATTATCAATCAATTAATCTTGCATAGAAAGTGCAAATTTGTCATAATTTGTAATAATTGACATTCTTGATTTGCAATTTCCATTCGAATCTCTTCATGCTAATTTGATCTTTTCTCCAATTTGTCTATAAATTGGATGAATTTCTTCAATCAAGACTACTACCTAGTCGAATCAATCACGCTTTGAGTATTCTTAGGCTATCATCTTGTCTACTTGCTTTCACATCATGCTCATGCACTAGTAGGTGAGATCCACAACAAAGCTATTTGAAGGAGAAAGAAGGACAATGGAGCCACATGAAGGAGACATCCAAGTCTGCATTTGGTTTGCTTAGTTTTCAATCTTGAATGTCTTGTTTTCATGTCTTTATTAAGTGTGTTTAGGATTGATCATTGCATTTGAGCTTTCGTGATTGAGCTAGATTAATATTGATTTGCTTTGATGATTTCCACATTTCCTAGCTGCAGATAGATCAAACACATGTTGATTACTCACATCTTTGACAAGTCTGTAGCCCTTAATTGGGCAGGCCTCAAAGCCTTTGTAAAATCCTCTAACAAGGTGGTTCACACATGTGAATCTAAAATCCTCTAACAAGTTAGTCTTTAATCGGACTTATCTCCTAACAGAGATTGAGATTCCTAACAGGATCTGTTCTGGTGAAGAACACTGTAAGACCTTAACCGGTCTGGTTTCTATTCTGCAGATAGTGACTTGTGAGTTCCATCTCACCGTGGTTTTTTCCCAGTTGGGTTTCCACGTCAAATATCTTGTGTTATGGTTGTATTGCTTTTGTGGATGAATGTTTTATTCGCATTTTGGTTTGTATGTGTGATAATCGGTTTGATTGTCAGACTGCTTTACCAGTTTATCTTTAGACTGTGTAAGTGTTTTAGTGCAAAGATTTTGGGCATACTAATTCACCCCCCCCCTCTTAGTATTCATCAATAAATGCTCATACTTTTACGTTAAAAAAAACCTAATTTCACCACTTAAGTGACATACTAGTTGATTGACACGTCAACACAAAAAAAAGGTCACCAAAATTCAAAATTCAAAAAGATTCTTTCTTGCCTATTCTACAAAGGGGTCCAAAATATGTTTACCATTATGCTCCCCTTAGTCGTTTTAGACAGGCTTAAGTGACCGGTGCTGGACTCTCTTCACTAGGTGAAGGAGTGATTTCTTCTACAAGCACTTCTTCACTCTTCTTTTTCCATGTCCGATTCATTTCTTCTCTTGTTTCCTCAACATCAACCTTCTGCTTTCCTTTTTGATCCTTAGAGGAGTTGACCGGTTTGTTGTTTCTTGTTCTACAAAACTTAGCCAGGTGTCCCGGTTTGTTGCAGTGATAATAAACTATACCAAATGATCTCCAGGGTCTTGCGTTTCCTCTTCCTGTTCTTTTTCTACAGTTCATAGCCACATGACCAATTTTATTACAAAAGTTACACACAACATTTGTTTCCTTTTCCATGTCGATCAGACTAAATTGATTGTCATAGGATCTTTGCCATTTCCTATTCATCCATTTATCAAAATTCCTTGTTCGGTCACCATATGGTCTAGGATGCATGTGTGGTACAAGATTGTTTGCACCATATCTGCACTCAATATATTTATGCCCATACATTCCATAAGTGTATCAATGTCCTTCAAGCTTTCTATATATATACCTAGCATTGGTATTATAACTTCTATTTTGGCTAGGTTTGTTCCAACAAACATTTGTAGTATGACTAGGCTTGTGACAAACAAAACAAACAGGTTTGAAAGATTTCTTGTCAATAGTCTTATTGACTTTAGACACATTTTTATTCTTTGGATAGTTGCTCTTGGTACCGGAGGATTCACCTTTCTCAGTTGTATGAAAGCCAAGTCCAGAGATATCACCCTTAATTCTTTGTATTGAATTTGTTCTTCCAGCATGGTAGAACTTTTGACAAACTTTTCCAGTTTCTGATTGGCTTCAACAAGCTTAGTGACAAGATCTTCATTATGTTTAGACAGATTCTCTTTCAGAGATGATGCCAACTTGAGGTCTAACTTTAAGTTCTCATTTTCTTCTGTTTCAGCTATTAAATCCTCATGCCTAGTGTCTCTTTCCCATTTGATTTTTAGGATCTCTTGATCTTTTGCTTTGATAAGATCTTTAGCAGCTCTTATGGATTCCATTTCTTGACTCAAGCGAATAGTGAGAGCTTCCAGTTCTCTTCTTAGATTCAGTTTCTCTCCCTACAACTTTTCAACTTCTTTTGATAAGGCATCAATATTAGCTTCATTTGAAGAACTATTGTCAGATATTTCTAATAGTTTTTCAGATAGCTCTCTCCTCTTGATTTGAGAAGCTTTCAGTTTACCCCTAAGAGTTTCAAATTCATTTCTACTAACTTCTAGTTCTCTAACCATCTCAAAGTAGATTTTGTCCCCCATGGTAGTTTCAAGATTCCCTTCTAAGCAGTTAGGCTTCAAAGAAGTTGGGCTCTGATACCAATTGATGGACTTGAAAAAAACTGAGAGGGGGGGTGGGTGAATCAGTGACTCCAAAACACACACTACTTTAAATACTAATCTGTAGATGAATTTAACTAGGTACTTAGACAAAATACATGCTATCTAGAATGAAATCACATCATCCACATAAAGTAGAACATCGACCATAACACAAGTGTTTATACATGGAAAACCCAAATATGTAAAAACCACGGTGAGATGGAACTCACAAGTTAACTATTTGTAGTAATAGAAAACTGATTGGTTAAGGGCTTACAAAGAGGCTAGGAGCGAATCTTGTTAGAGATTCCAAGCTTGATTAGAAGCTTATACCCTGTTAAGAGTACTACCCTATTAGGAGTAACCTTGCTGGAGGATTTGAGAATCCAAACTAATGGATCACCTTGTTAGAGGATTTGTACAATGAAGCTTGTTAGAGCTTACCCGGTTAAGGGATTTGCACCCATGGTAATGATTAGAAAACAACAAGAGTAGCTTGATATATTTTGAGTAGCACAAGACTTGCTTGATCAGATCCATCTAAGTACATTCAATAGCGCTCTACATCTTAACATTTATCACTTCTCAACAAAATCTTTTTCACTCTTTTCATATAACAACTCTATCTGTTTTCTTTTTTTTCATTGAAAAAGAAAATCATAAAATGATTCTCTATGATGTCTTTAAATAGACAAACAATCCTTATGTCGATCATAAGAACATAATTTCCTAGGTGAAGTGAATCTAGACATATAATCATAACTCATCACAAAAATGACCACCAAACAAATGGTGTTGGTAGCTCATAATAGAATTAGATACCCATTAGAGCAGTTTAATACCGGTTGAAATAAAAATAGTTAAGTATTGTTATGGAATCTTCCACTAGATCTTCTTCTTCATCTTCATCCTAATTCTGATGCCTATCTAGTATTATCATAGGTTATCTCATAGGTACATACCGGTTTGTAGTGTAAACCAATTGAAGCTACACTGGTAGTCAATGTTATCATATATGTGTGTGAGAGTGTTTCATCAATGACAACAAGTGATGAATACATTACAATCATCATCAAGCCAACATGGATTTCATGAGTTATATGCTCTATGAGCATGTTTTAGTCAGTTGGTATTGGCTTGTTAATTGCATGTTATCATACATTCTGGTAAACCCTTACCGACACTAGTTTATGGCTTTACCAACAAAGCTTTCATTGAGGAATCATGACAAGATGCACAATTGGTGTTGGTGCAGCTTCTTCGAGGATTTTAGGATGTTGAAGATGTTCGTTGATCATGCTTTAATTGTTTGAAGATATTGCTTTGGCGTGGTGGACCCAAAATAAGTTTGGTATCTATCTAGGTTATGGACCGGTATCATACTAGCATGTACTCTACACGTTACCTAGATGATTCAAGATATTTTATAGATTTTTTATTATTGTTTTGATCTTAAGATGACATGGCATGTTATTGTAATAAGGAATTATGTAATTGTAATATCTTTAGATGGCTGACCTAATTGGTTTAGGCCTTAGGGTTTGTATAAATAAGAGGTAGAAACTCTTTGTAAAGTATCATGGTTATTGGAAAGGTCATGGTCAAGGAATGTAATGTGAAAATATTGTATTATCATTCAGGAAGAGGACTTGATCGATCATTGGTGATTGGATTGGTTTCAGAAGAGGATTTAGTCCTCCGACATTGAGCTTAATTGGGACTGTAATTAGGCATAGTAGATGCTATTTCCAACAGTTCACTCTATTGGATTGTTGTCCATTTATCTTGAGAAGGTTGTAGCCTCTCTGTAGTCAGTGAGACTATTTTATAATGAGCAGTTCGCTCTAGGTAGTGTACCTTCTTGCAAGTGCAGGCCCCTCATTGTAACACATACTTTCTACATAAGTATCATCTGATTGTGGGTAGGCTTCCCACCGTGGTTTTTCCCTTTTTAGGTTTTTCATGTATAAATCATGGCGTTATGTGGTATGGTTGCTTTGCATTGATTATCTAGTTAATTGTTAAGTTGTATTGTTTACCGGTATCTGTTTCTATCGGTATCTATTTGTGCTTTACCGGTACTCTGATTTGTCTAAGGTTATATTGTGGATTAAAAGTTATATCCTGTTAACAATCGATTCACCCCCCCCCTCTCAGTTGTTCACCAGTTATCCTAACAATTGGTATTAGATATTTGGTCCTCTTTTGCATAACCTTAACCACTTGAGGTAGATCCTATGGAAGTTAATACTTCTAATCCACCGGCAACTATTCTTAGAAGAGAAATCCCTAAGCTTGATGGAACAAAATATGGGATATGGAAAATTCAAATGGAGACTCATCTTAGATGTCTTGGCAAGCATATTTGAGTGATTACTAAGAAAGGATACACACCTTATAATCCGACATCCAAAAATCCTGCTCTTGCAGACTCAGACAAGAATATTGAAAATGATTGTAGAGCTAGAGAAGCCCTCTTGTGTGCACTTACTAATCAACAGATCATGGGATTGTCTGACAAATAATCAGCTAAGGTTATATGGGACAAATTGCAAACTCTGAATGAAGGTGACCCTATCGTCAAAATTGCTAAACTTGATAGTTACTGGGTAAGGTATGAAAACTTGAAAATGGAAGAATGAAAGAATTGCTATATTTATGGAAAGAGTAAATGAGATTGTTATGGGAATTCAATGTTGTGGATGATTTCTAACTGAAGATGAAATAGTTTCCAAAGTCTTGAGAGCCCTTCCACCGACTTACAAGATGAAGGCAACTGCAATTAATGAGTTAAGAACAATGGTAAACACTTCAGCCAACAGAGACATTCTGATTGGGAAATTGTTTGCTTTTGAGCTTGAAGAATTTGGATCTTTTGGAGTTGTGAAGTGTGAACCTGCTTTTCATGCATCATCATCAACATATATCAGCAAAAGTGATTGGATAGCCCTATATACAAAAGAATTGGAAGACATGAGGAAAGAAGATGAAGAGCTTGAACAACTTGAAGTCTTATTTTCTAGAAGAGTACCTAAAGGTCCAACTTGAAGTAAGTATGAAGGAAAAGCACCTTTTAAATGTTTTGCATGTAATAAGATTGGTCATTTTGCATCTAGATGTCCTAAAAGGAATGCAAGGTTTGAGGAAAGAGTTAAGAAAACTTTTAAGCCTAACCCAAATAGATATAGATTCAAGAAAAACAAACACTGCTACATAGCAGATGAAGAAGGGGTAACTAATGACTCTGGACATGAATCGGAAGAAGACTTGACTAGTGGATCTGAAAATTGAAAGGAATGGGTGTTTAATGCTTTGAAGAAAGATGAACTGGATTCATCTATCAAAAATGAAGAGAAGGACCTAGTAGTAAAAGTTGAAGATAAGGATGAATGGGTAATTGATAGTGGATGTTCACATCATATGACTGGAGATAAAAGGAAATTTTTGTCCTTGCAAGAATACAATGGTGGTTAAGTCAGATTTGGAGATGACAAGATATGTATGATGAAAGGTAGAGGTATTATTTCATTGGATGGCAAATATAACAATGATAATGTCTATTATGTAGAAGGTTTAAGGCATAATCTTTTGAGTGTTGGTCAATTAGTTGATAAGGGTTTTCAACTTCATTTTAAGGATAGAAAATGCAAAATCATTAACAAAATTGGTTTGGAGATTGCAACCGGTATTCAGACAAGAAGTAATATCTTTCACTTGAACAGTGGTAATAAGTCATGTTTGATTGCTCATATTGATGAGAGTTGGCTATAGCATAAGAGGTTGTGTCATGTTAATTTTGATTGTATTATTAAGATCAGTTCAACTAAGGCAATTAGAGATATACCTAAGATTATGAAGCCTCATAATCCGGTATGTAAGGAATGTCAATTGGGTAAGGAAGTCAGAAGTTATTTTAAAAGCATACATGATAAATCTAATGATGTACTTGATTTTATTCACACTGACTTATGTGGTCCAATAAGGACTAGAAGCTTTCAAGGTGATAGGTATTTCATGTTGATTATTGATGACTATTCTAGAATCATGTGGGTGACTTTTCTAAGGGAGAAGTCTGAAGTTTTTGAGAAAATCAAGATCTTTAAAGCAAAGGTTGAAACAAAAACTAGATTGAAAATCAAATGTCTAAGATCATATCATGGTGGTGAGTTCACTTCTCATGAATTTAATAGTTATTGTGAGACAACTATCTGCACCTAGGACTCCTAAGCAAAATGGAGTAGTTGAAAGAAAGAATGGAACCTTTTTGGATGCAGCTAGATCTATGATGATAGAAGCCAAATTGACTCATATCTACTTGAGAGAAGTGGTGAGTACAACAGTCTACACATTAAACAGAGTTCAAATTAAAGGTGAAACTGGTAAGACCCCTTATGAACTATGGGTTGCACATACACCTACTGTTAAGTATTTTAGAGTTTTTGGAAGAAAATGCTATATCAAAAGAGATGATTCAATTCAAAATTTTGATCCTAGATGTGACGAAGGGATGTTTCTTGGTTATTCAACTCAAAGTAAAGCATATAGATGTCATAACAAAAGATTGCATAAAATTGTGGAAAGTGCAAATGTGAAAGTGGATTAACAGTACAAAAATTATTCTATATCATATGATAGGGAACCGGTAGTAGAAATGAGCATAACTGAACTAGGAATGCCTCAACTGATATAGGAAGCTAAAATAGTTACATCAGCACAGTTTGAACATTCAACTGTGATAGATGATCAGAGTGGTGAACCTTAAGTTCAAAAGACTCTAAGGTATGTAAGATTAAATCATTTTGAAGATCAAATTATTGGGGATAGGAATAAGGGAGTATTGACAAGAAAAAAACTGACAAATGAAGAGGTGTGTCTTATTTCTCAAGTTGAACCGACAATTGTTATTGAAGCTTGTAAGGATACACATTGGTTAAAGGCTATGGAAGATGAATTAGATCAAATAGAGAAGAATGAAACTTGGTCTTTAGTTTCTCGACCTAAAAATAAGAATGTTATTGGAACTAAATGGGTTTTTAGAAATAAACTGAATGAGGATGGTCAATTTATAAGGAACAAGGCTAGATTGGTTTGTAAAGGATATTCTCAAATGGAAGGAAATGATTATGGTGAGACATTTGCACTTTTAGCTAGAATTGAAGTTGTTAGACTATTTATTGCCTATACAGCTTATAAGAACTATAAGGTTTATCAAATGGATGTCAAATATGCATTTTTGAATAGTGAGCTTGAGGAAGAAGTTTACATTGAGCAACCTGATGGATTTACACTAACAGATGACAAAGACATGGTTTGCAGATTGAAGAAAGCTTAATATGGTTTGAAACAAGCTCCTAGAGCTTGGTATGCAAGGTTGGATAAATATCTTTTGAAGCTTGGTTTTACTAAAGGCATTGCTGATAGTAATCTATATTATAAGATCACTGATAATGATATTCTGATTATTGAAGTTTTTGTTGATGATATCATTTTTGGAGGAGAAGATAAGTTGTGCATGGAATTTGCTAACAACATGAAAAATGAATTTGATTGGTGAGATAAAAATTTTCTTAGGTTTGCAGATTACTCAAACTGACAAAGGCATTCTTATCTATCAAACTAATTATTTGAGGGAATTGTTGAAAAAGTTTGGTATGGAGAATTCCATACCGGTAAGTACTCCAATGGCTACAAGTGAGAAATTATCGATCAAGGATACTTCTTCACCGGTAAATCCGACAAGGTATCAATCTATGATTGGTGTTCTGTTATATCTAACTTAGACTAGACCTGATATTATGAATGTAGTAAGTATTGTTTCAGGATATCAAAGTAATCGTAAAGAAAATCATGAATGTGCAGTAAAGAGGATATTTCGGTATTTGCAAGGAACAACAAAATACGGTTTATGGTATTCCAAAAATGATTATTTCACTTTATGTGCATATACTGACTCAGATTGGGTAGGTGATACTGATGACAGGAAGAGCACTTTTGGTGGAGCTTTCTTTCTAGGAAAGAAACTAGTTTCATGGATAAACAAAAAATAGTCATGCATTTATTTATCTGTTGTAGAAGCTAAGTATGTTGCAACAATAACTAATTGCACTCAATTTTTGTGGATGAAACAAATGTTGAAGGATATCAAGGTAAATTGTAGTGAACCGGTAGTTATCTACTGTGATAACTCTGCAACTATTGGCATGTCCAAGAATCCAGTATTTCACTCTAGGACTAAGCATATTTCAATAAAGTATAACTTTCTAAAGGACAAGGTAGAAGCAAAGGAAGTCGAATTGGTTTATGTGAACACTAAAGAATAGATTGCAGACACATTCACTAAAGCGTTGTCTAAGGAATCATTTGAATACTTGAGAGACAGGTTAGCGGTTTCTGCCCCTCCGACTGAGACTTGATTAATGAAGTTTGTCATTAGTCCGACATGCATTATCAAGAACATTATTCATTCTAGTACTGATGAATAGTGCTACAACTCAGGGGGAGTAGTCAGCTTTAAGATTCAGAGGTTTATATCATTGCTTTAATATTTTTCTCAGGTTTCAGGCATTGATGTCAAAGGGGGAGAGATGTTGATGTGAAAATAAAAGAAAAGTTGTATACATTGGGGAGAGAGATTTGTTCAGAGCCTTACACATATATCATTGACTAGGGGAGAGTTATTGATTGTTGGTTATCTTCCATAGGGGGAGACTTGTTTGGTATTTCTTGGTACTTAGATGTTTTTCACATCTAGTGTTGCCATCAATGCCAAAGGGGGAGATTGTTAGAATTATGGGTGAATTGATTATGTGTGGCATTGATGTTTTGTCATTGATGTCAACATTAGCTATTACCGATAGACATATTTACATTGGCTGATATGGATGATTACCGGTATAAGATCTAGTGTTACCGACAGAAGAGATTATCTGTTTGACACTTCCGACATGTTTGGATCAGTAAAGTATTTTGGATTTCATGAGTTATATGCTCCACGAGCATGTTTTGGGCAGTTGGTATTGGATTGTTAATTGCATGTTATCATACACTGTGGTAAACCCTTACTGGCACTGGTTTATGGCTTTATCGATAGAGATTTCATTAAGGAATCATGATAGGCTGCACAATTAGTGTTGGTGCAACTTCTTCAAGGATTTCAGGATGATGAAGATGTTCGTTGATCATGCTTTAATTTCTTGAAGACATTGCTTTGGCATGGTGGACCCAGAATAGGTCTGGTACCTATCTAGGTTATGGACTGATATCATGCTAGCATGTACACTACATGTTACCTGGATGATTCAAGATGTTTTATAGATTTGTTATTGTATATGGTGAAAATGGAAACAACAATGACAATATTGAAAGACTAAATGAATTCAACCACAAAACCCTAGCCTAACAACAACAAAGATCCACCATAACATATGAAGATTACCTAAGACAATGCAAATCAAATGAAATCACAAAGATTATACCATCACATGTCCAATAGGGTTTGGATCTCCATTCTTCCTATCCCTATTGATCTTGCTTGATATATTTGCTCTCAGATTTTATATGTGCACAAGAGCTCAACAAAGAACGGAAATGTGGTTGCAAGTAAGATTGCATATGAAAGTGCAAAGGCGTAGTGTAGTCGAATGCGCAATTGAGTTAGCTAGGTAGTGTTTGATAATGAAGGAAGTATCCTCTTATATAGAAGACACCATAAGAAATGGAGGGATAAGATTGAGAGGTGTAAAAGATAAATGGTCGGCTATGATTAGAGGGTAGGTAAAAGAAAATAATAAAATAATGAAAAGGGTAGGTAGTGTATGAATTAAGAGATGAATGACATGTGTCATGGGTGTAAAAGGCTAATGAATTAATTAAATAAACAAATATTTATTTAATTAATAGAGGAAGTGGGATCATTAAATAAATAAGATATTTATTTAATTTGGGAAAATGATAATTTAAATAAATAAATGTATTTATTTAAATGAGAAATAAGGCTAGAAGAGGATAAATGAATTAATTAGATAAATAAGGATTTATTTAATTAATAGAAGAATTAGGCTCAGTATTATTTAAATAAAGATATTTATTTAATTAGACATGACAATTTTAAGTGTCTACATTTTGCCCCTCTTTGAGACAATGCAGCTTGTCGCGTTGTTTCAAAGAAGATAATATGAACTGATACAATGTTGCCCCAAGATGGAAATGATATTCCCCCTTGAGAGATTGGACGAAAATGTCTGGAAAGATCACAGACAATCTCTCGATAAGAATGGATTGATCGAATAGAGTGACAGATTCATGGGATAATGAAGACTGACTCGGGAAATGAGGGCTAGGGTTAGAGATAGGGTAGTCTATAAGATAGACCATGAGGGGAAAATATCCTCATTGTCATCCACACATCCAAGAGATCAGAGTGCAGAGCGAGATAGAGTAGCAGCAGTCGACAACAATGGCATTGGTTCATAGATTCGACCGTGTTCGCCGATTTCAGAGGCCAACAAATGCAGAAGAGTCGGTAAGTACCATAAAACCTCCTTGTACTTTATCACATTAATTGTTGTCATTAATGCATGTTAGGTAGCACATTTAATGCATTTTAGGATAATGTCAAAAAATGTTAAAAATGTGTAGGCGCGTCTGCGTTCGTGCCAGGCGTGTCTATGTTGGCTAGGTGCGTTTGCGTTGATGCCAGGTGCGTCTGTGCAGGAAAAATGTCTGTGCCGCAAGCGCGTCTGCATTGTGCAGGCATGTCTATGCAGGACAAGCACGTCTGTGCAAGACAGAGGCATGTCTGTGTGCTTCAGGTGCGTCTGTGAAAAGCAGGCACGTTTATGCAGTCTGTAAGCGCATTTATGTCATGAAGGTGCGTTTATGTCTTCATGGTCAAATCAGTAGTTCTTTGATGGACATACGTTGTCGATTGGATAAGCTGCTAAGAGGATACACTCAAGTAGGTCCTCTAGGAAAGACTAGGATAGCAGATAGGGCTAGGATTGACAATTCTGTGATAGAACATACGTTGCCAATTAGGAAACTACTTAAGATGATACACTCAAGTAGAGGCCCTAGGATAAGATAGATCGAGGCACTTTGTGATGAATAGTGAGTACCAAGACATAGTACTTTGTGATGAATAGGGAGTACCAATAGGAGCAGCACTTTGTGATGAATAGGGAGTGCAAAAGTGAGCAGCACTTTGTGATGAATAGTGAGTGCTAAAATGTAGTACTTTGTGATGAACAGTGAGTACCACTAGGATAAATAGCAACACTTTGTGATGAACAGTGAGTGTCACTAGGATAAATAGCAACATTTTGTGATAAACAGTGAGTGTCACTAGATAGAAGCAACACTTTGTGATGAATAGTGAGTGTCACTAGGATAGAGTATCATAAGCACTAGGATAATAAGCAACATTTTGTGATTAACAGTGAATGCCACTTTAACTAACACAGTTGATTTTCTTGACTGTAGGAGTACTTACCTATGGTGGAGTCATGGGAGAGATTCCCATCAACTCAGAGGTTACAACCAAAGTTGACATTCGAGGACAGGGCTGCCATTGAGGTTATGGGTCTGAGATTCATTCTGTATGTGCCTGAGTTTTGGGCGAATATGGGTTTGCTAACTACATTAGCCGAGAGATGGCATTCAAAGACAAGCACTTTTCATTTGCCTATGGGTGAGATGACAGTCACCTTAGAGGATGTATATAGGATATTGAGGATACCGATTGATGGGGCATTGATTCCCTATGATCAAGATGGAGACAGGGAGGCCCTCAAATGAGTGTTCTAGGATCTAGGACTGGAGATGAGGGCAGGACATGTCGTCTGGGACACCATGACAGTGACAGGACTGGCGCTACTAGTAGTGCTAGGAGGAGTGATCAGGGGGTTCCTCTGTCCAGACAGGGCAACACAAGGGTTGGCTGTGGGCTGGAGGAGTACCTTGGAGACATTGGCTACACAACATACCAGATATGCCTGGGGACCGTGTGTGCTGGCACACTTATACTATGAGCTGCATCAATTTGTTTACCATGGATCCGTAGGATTGGGCTGCGGAGTTACATTGCTATAGGTGTGGGCATATGAGCACCTGCTAGTTACCCGACTGATACATTTCAGGGGCAGGGGTCATGGATGCAGCTTTGTTCACTTGTACGATATGATTACATCACAACCATGGATTGGCAGGTTGGAGCACTGGCGTCGAGTGATCAATGAGATTGACACTGTGATATGGAGGCCGTACCGAGAGTGCAAGTAGTGGGAGGATGATGCAGTCAAGCTACCCTATACCTTCAGGAGTAGATATCTGATTGGGCGGATGCCCTATGTATTGGAGAGGCAGTTGGTAGACAAGGTATGTAGGCAGTTTGGCAGGATTCAGCAGATGCCACGGGGTTTCGGTATGTATGCACGGATAGTGTGAGACCAGGAACACTTTGGGCCATTGTTGTCATATGATCAGGCCATGATGTAGCTGGTAGAGATGACTCCCTTGCCATGGGATATGTGGCCGGAGATTGAGGATGCATGTATGGATGTAGAGTACACTGCATATTGGGTTGAGCATCCATTCCCATGCCTGACAGATCCAGGAGAGCTGATTGATGGGGATGGTGGCGGGGATGAGGATAATGATGGAGATGGTGGGGGTAGAGGTCGACGGAGGAGGTGAGGTGCAGTAGGAGATAGGAGAGTGGCTCCAAAGAGGGAGGGTGGAGAGGAGAGACAGGCTTGGGTGGTGAGGGGCCGAGGTGGATTGCCAGTATAGGTGCCAGTAGCACAGGGTCCTAGACAAGTGCAGGGATAGAGGTAGGTGCAGGTACAGGCAGAGGCATAGAGACAACCAACAGTACAGGGGGAGCCACAAGCAAAGGGGGCTGAGGAAAAGGAGGATGAGCTACTCAAGCTGAGGGAGATCTGCTAGGGATAGGAAGATGAGATCCAGGAGTTGGAGAGGGAGAGGGACCGACTCAGGAGGCAGCTCAGGGACACTGAGCGGGAGAGAGATTAGGCCATCCAGCTATTAGGCCCAATATGGAAAGCTAATGTACTGAGAGGGGAGGGGTGAATCAGTACTCCAAAAATTTTCTTGAATAATGACTTTACTGTTATGCATAAACCAAATAGTGCAATAACATAAAATAAAGTTAAAACAAATAGATAACAATCATACATGATTCACTCCATAACACATATATTTTGGTTATGCTGAAACTCTTGGTTAGAGAGAAAAACTGCAGTGGGGATGGCACCCACAACTTCACTACTGCAATAATAAAGAGTGCTCAATTAGAGCTACATGTTTAGCTATTTCTGATAGCTTACCCTGTTAGGAGTATCAAGATCTATTAGATCTACCTTGATAAAGGATTTTACAACACTTAATCTAAATGCTGCACCTGGTTAGAGGCTTTACAATTTATAGACTTGATTAGAGTCTTTTACCCTGTTAAAGGTTTCTCTTACAACTTCAAAATGTTCAATAAAATCTTTACAACTATCTGCAACTTTACATTAGTAATGCTGAAGCAGATTCTATGTGCTCAAAATAAGATTACCTTGCCTATAGCATACCTTGGTAACCTAAACAGTAACTCGGTAAACCCTTCTGTTTACTTTGTTCTTTAACTATTTTTTGAAAACTTTCTCGGTGACCTTTGTGTCTCTATAACAGTCATAACACTTAGTGCTTTTCTTATACATTGCACATGTGTTTCTTTTTACACTTGTGTATATCCTTGTCTCTCTTATACACTTTATATCTAGCCCTGAATTCATGCTGTATAAATAGATCTCTTATGTTGGTGATCCTATTCATTGCTTCGATCTTTCAAACATGACTCCTCGAATGAATAACTATACAAAATATTTCATTGGTTAGATGATCTCAAAATCATACACAATCTTTAAGTGCAATTTCCAATGTGATAACGGTTAGATGTGCCTCGATCTTGTAACACATTTCCATATGTGTGTCTAGGTTCAATGAATCTGGTAACACATTTCACTCGGTGTATGTCATCTCAGTGTATTATCTTTGTTGCTTGGTAGACATAAAATGATGCTCGGTAGACAGCTCGGTGCATACTAGGCTCTGTGACTACTTTCTTCTATAACCTATTAGACTGTGCATACCAACATCTCTGTGTATACTGACTGCATGATTCAATAGTGTTAACCGACTAGAGTATATAGTACGACTTTGGATATAAAAACTAATGGCAACTTGATAAGTAGTAACAATCTCCCCTTTTGACATTAGTTGAGATGTTTGACAAAACTACTTTCAAAGTCATAACACAAAAATCTATAAACTTTTACAAAATTTGACTAAACTACCAGTATATGCATTAGTCAATGAAATAGTATATTCAGATATACTCCCCTTATCATTATAGTGTACAAAACTCTGAAAACTCTGATTTTGAATGCTTGATTCTGTTCATTGCTCTGTTCACTGCACTTGGATACTTCTGCATACTCTACTCGGTATACTCCCCATGTATACAATACTCCTGTTGTTTGATACTTTGAAATACTATACACTCCCCCTTTTTGACAAATAGCAAAATTTAGTTACCATTTGGAGGTGGCAACTGATCAAAAATGGATTTATACTTTGTCTTGGCTTCGGTGAGTGCAGCAGAGAGTGCATCCTTGACACTATCCATTAAAGAATTTTGTGCTTGGATATTAGCCAATAATGAGATTAAGCCATCTAAAGTGCTTCCCTCTTGTGTAGTAGATAGGCATGTGGCTTGGTTAATCTATTCTTGGACGGATGAAAGATGAGGAAGGAATAATGTCTGGAGTGTCATTATATCCATCCTAATCTTGTGTTCTTCATTTCTTAGTTCCAATTGTTGAGCCATGAGCTGTTGAAGCTTGGTATAAAAATTCTGAATTGAATTGGGCTCTGGGGTCAACTTATTTGAGAGATCGGTGATCTCTTTCTCAATTGCATCAATTTTATTCTTAATGTCCTTAGTGGATATAGAAAATGTATAGAGTTTCTGAAATAAATAAAGAATGTGCTTGAGTTGAGGGGACAACTCAGCAATGAATTTGACAAGTTTGACTTTGCCAATAGCTAGAGCTTTCTATACCTCTTCTATCATTTTTGCAGTAAGCTCCTTGTCTTTTAGCTTGCTCAAATACTCAGATGCATCAACTCCAGATGTTTCTATTTGATTAAGGAGTTCATCCAGTTGAATGTGGATGGCTGCATCGGTTGACACTGTAGTTGTAGGTAGCATATCTGATAGCAGTGTCTTCACCTTCTAAAGTACTTTATTCTTCTTTTGTATGGCCATCTATTTTTCTTGTTCGGCCTTTTCTTTGCATAGTTCACCGAAATCAATGAGCCCTTGCCCCTTTAATTTTGATATATCCACATTGCGCAACACTATCGGTTTAGATAAATCAACTTTGAAACTATGCTTTTTCACCTTCTTCTCTTTACCTTTGGTTGGTTGGACCAAGACAATAGCTTGGGAGGCTTGCTGACCCTCGGCAGGTTGCTCGGTAGAGGCAACACTTTGGTCGGTTCCTATAGCCTCTATGGTCTCTTTTGGTGTCTCGGTACTAGGTGTCTCAGCTGCAACATTTTCAATGCTTGAAGGTACTTGTGAGGGCTGTTCTAGAGTAGTATCTTCTCCTACTGTAGACTTGTGACCTTCGGTGCCTTGTGCTATATCTTGAGGAGCTTCGGTTGAGACAGATTGATTGACCAAGGGATGAGGCTAAAATTGTTCTAAAACAAATTCACTAGATACAAGTTTTGCATATGCATTGCCTTCTATCATCTCCTGTTCCAGTGCCTCTGCATCCATGACATCTTCATCTATTTGAATAGTGTTAGCAGGGTCTTGTTTGGTAGCATCAGGACCATGCTCGGTGACATCAGGATCGTGCTCGGTGACATCAACAATTTCAACTTCAGCTTGCTCACCAGCATCCCTTCTCCAAAATATTTCCTGCCATTGCTCTTTTGTTTCCTTCTCCACTTCAATATATAGGCCATTCATCAATTTCAAGGCCTTTTGTTTGACTTTAAATTGTGTTTGGTAGTTTTTCAGATGATCCTTGATCTCATCTACCAACATGTTAGGAAAGAGATGTACAAGACTTCTTTCTCTGATCTATTTTTCCGAGTCCAGGGCATATTGCCACCTGTTATCAATATGTGCATATAATTCTTTAGGAATTGAATTAGCAATTTCTAATGGGACCACTCAGAATTTTAGAAGTGTGCAAATGACAACTTCTTCTATTTGTCTCTTTTCATCAGTAGATCTGGATTCGTATTTGACATATCTGAATCCACCAAATCCACCATATTCTTTTAGATTAGTACAAAAATTTTCAACACTATGTACATCTACCTTCTTTCTTTTGACAATCTAAAATTTGCTTGCATCTTCAGATTCAGTGTCACTAGACTCTTTTGACAAAATGAGTCTTCGAGTAGATTTCTTGTAGGTCTTTGTTACCTTTGGAATAGTAACATTCTTTTGTTTCTTACTCGGTGATGCTGCAGATGCTCTTGTGTTAGGTCTCTTTGTTGGAGGAGTCGGTAGGGCCTTTGAAGTGTCCTGTTTCTTTCTTTTTAACACTTTACCCTTAGGCAATTTGGTGCTCAGTGTTAGTGAGCTTCTGATTCCTCTTCAGTGATGGGAAGAGTGCCTTTGAAGGGTGTGGAAGAAGAATCTTCTTCGAATTTCTCCGTTAGAACCTTTATCATCTTTGTTGCCTTTCTTGTAGCTTTGGGTACTACAATGCTCATTTTTACCTTTCCCTTCACTTCTTCATAGGTTCCATACCTCAGCTCAGTAGCATGCCTTGGTAATGTAAGAAATGCATCAATTTTCTATTGTGTGATGTCAAAGTCAATCTCGTAACCCATAGGTGGCAAAGATTGAGTTCTTGGTTCCACAACATTCACATAATAGTAATCAGTGTCTACCTCAAAGCACATGTCATCTTTATATTTCTCCACTAGCTAGGGTGGAATTCGGTACCTATTGTGCATCTTATCTTGAAACTTGCTGAAATAGTCATCCATTATATCATTGAAATTATCGCCTACCTTCTTGATTAGGTCATTGATCTAAATTGGTCAGTGTAGTTCCCAAACAACTTTACTGACTGATGGAAAGAATTTTTCAAAGTAGAAAAACATGCATACAAGAAGTGAACCAAACTTTAGTGTATTTGCCGAGTTGTTCTTCTTCGGCTTCTGTATTGTCTTCAGATTCTCAAATAGGTTTTTCAGTAACACCTCACATAAGTCAATTTTCATTCCCTTTTTCACAATTTTATAAGCTAAGTCAACTACTGCATAGGGTACACTGTTTTCCCTTGCTGATTGGAAGAAACAGTAACCAATTACTCTAATAGCAAACTTAAGTTTTGCATCAGTGACATTGTTCAATTTCAGTCCTCTATAATCTGATTCCACTCTGGTTAAACTGATCAATTCCTTTTGTGATATCATCTTTTGAGCTCGGGCATGATCATAAATAGGATAACCGATGATCACATGAATGATTTCCTTGGTGATTTTAAATGGTTGCTCTTCTAGCCACATGAAATCATCATGAACTCTGCTCAGAACAAACTTGACCCACTGGGGTTTGAACACACAGGGATAGGTTAGGGCTTCAGTTAATCCCTTGATCTTAATATGCTCATACTTGCTATCAAATTTACCATTGGAGCACAATTCATCATATGTGTCTTTGATTTCAACATGACCGAGTTCTTCAACACGACATTTGGTGAAGAATCTCACGTCCTTGACTAACAAGACTCAATCCGGGATGAGTGAAAAGGCGGTTTTGTCATCCGGTTCAGAAGTGACTTTGGGAGTCAAAGAGTATTCTAGTGAGGGCTTCTCTAAGTTCTTAACAACAATGGGATCTTGGATCTTGGGTGCCATTGAAGATTTCAGGTAAAAACTAGTAAAGAGTCCTTAGGGTTTCAGGATTTCAAACGACAGATGCTTCACACTTAGTAGATAATAACAATTTGATACAATCGGTAAACTAGCTTAACAGTGCGATGAGATTGATGTAAATACCTTGAATTTTTCTTTGTAGGAGGTTTGATCGCCTTGATTCGCTCTTCTCTTCTCTCTCAAAAACTTGGTGAATGAAAATGACCGCGAAAATGCTTTTAAGTACACAATATACCTTATCGGGCTCCGTGTAGGTTAGGTCAATACATTAAATGCACTCGGTTCCTCTTAAACTTTCTTTCCTTTTTGTATTTTAACCGAGTAACCAGATTTCCTTCATTTATCGACTTGACAGGTTTCCTGTATTCACCGACTTGACAGGTTTCCTGTATAGTGCTCCAAAAAACTTTGATAGAATTTCAAACTTACTACTACATCTTAACTATGCAGATTTTAAATTAAGTACATAATAAAGTAGGAACTGTTAAGATTTAATTTTGAGAGAATGCAGTCCCTTCATACCTTTACCAATTAATTTGGAGTAGGTGCACCTAACTCGATAGGTAAGGTGCTTTCTTCATTTGACACAACTTCCTTCTTTTTCCAAATCATCTGAAATTTGCCTTTTATTTCTTCAGTGTCTCCTCTAGGTTGATCTTTGCAATCTCCAGCTAAGTGTCCAACTTTGTGACAATGAAAACATGCCATACTAGGATTTCTCCATGATCTTTGGTTGTTCATTCCAAACCTTATAAAATAGTTAGCACTAATATGTCCATATCTTCCACAACATTCACACCATATCCTTGTATTGTAATCCCATGGTACTACTGCATATTGTCGGTAAGGATCTGTGTAAGTTCGGTAACCTCTAGTATTTGCTCGGTGTGCAGACCACATGTAGTTCTTTTGCTTAAACCAACACTTCTCGGTACTATGTCCATATCTATTGTAGTTTCTACAAAACCCTTTGAATTCTGCCTTTTGATAATTGTTAACAGACTTTGTCCTACATTGGTTAAATGTGTGACCATATTTATTGCAATTGTAACAATAACCATTGGACTTACTGACATTCGATTGCTTACCTTTTCTGATTTGGCACATTTTGGCAGTATGACCTTGATTTCCATAGTAGTTGCAAATAAGCTTCTTTCTTTTGATCTTCTTCTTGATTCCAGCTTGCTTTGATGATTCTCCTCTCTCGGTAGTATAGATTCCCTTCTCGGTAGAGTCTTTTCCTTTGTAACCGAGTCCTGCATCTTTGTTGGGTCTTCTTGTATTCAGTTGCTCCTCCAACATCTCTGATGCTTCATAGCTCTTCTTCAGTGTTTCTTTGGATTTCTTCTCTGTGTCAAGTTCATTGGTCAACCTTGATACTTCAAGTTTCAATGCTTGATTTTCATCATCTTTCAGATTTACTTCATGATGTGCATAACCTAGTTGATCTGTCATATTTTGTTGAATCCTAGTCAACCTTATGATTTCATCACTCTTATCAGATACTAAAGCTTCAAGTTGTTGATTCTTTCTTTCTAGATCTCTTACTTTATCCTTGGTTGTCCTCAATGCATCAAGATTTTCAGTCATCTGTGTGCTGAAATGTTCATGTTCTCTTTTCATTGCTTTTAGTTGATCAGCCAATGCTTTGTTCTTTTCTTTCAATACTTCAATCATTTCTTCAGTCTCTTCAGATATGCTATTCTCAGATGATGTCTCAATTAGTTCCACTAACTCTTGAGAATCCCGCAAATCATCAGACAATCTTCTTCTCACTTTCAGAGATTTTTGCATCTATTTTTGCATGTTTGCAATCACTTGATTAGCATGATCCAGCTCTTCTTGCGGATACACAATCCTCTGAGATTGTTTGTATCCTTCCATTGATAAGATCTTTCTCTTTAGGTAGTTAAACCCTTTTCCAAGATTCGAGCTCTGATACCAATTGTTAGGCCCAATATGGAAAGCTAATGTACTGAGAGGGGAGGGGTGAATCAGTACTCCAAAACTTTTCTTGAATAATGACTTTACTGTTATGCATAAACCAAATAGTGCAATAACATAAAATAAAGTTAAAACAAATAGATAACAATCATACATGATTCACTCCATAACACATATATTTTGGTTATGCTGAAACTCTTGGTTAGAGAGAAAAACTGCAGTGGGGATGGCACCCACAACTTCACTACTGCAATAATAAAGAGTGCTCAGTTAGAGCTACATGTTTAGCTATTTCTGATAGCTTACCTTGTTAGGAGTATCAAGATCCGCTAGATCTTCCTTTCTAAAGGATTTTACAACACTTAATCTAAATGCTGCACCTGGTTAGAGGCTTTACAATTTATAGACTTGATTAGAGTCTTTTACCCTGTTAAAGGTTTCTCTTACAACTTCAAAATGTTCAATAGAATCTTTACAACTATCTGCAACTTTACATCAATAATGCTGAAGCAGATTCTATGTGCTCAAAATAAGATTACCTTGCCTATAGCATACCTTGGTAACCTAAACAGTAACTCAGTAAACCCTTCTGTTTACTCTGTTCTTTAACTATTTTCTGAAAACTTTTTTAGTGACCTCTGTGTCTTTGTAACAGTCATAACACTTAGTGCTTTTCTTATACATTGCACATGTGTTCCTTTCTACACTTGTGTATATCCTTGTCTCTCTTATACACTTTATATCTAACCCTGAATTCATGCTGTATAAATAGATCTCTTATGTCGATGATCGTATTCATTGCTTCGATCTTTCAAACATGATTCCTCGAATGAATAACTATACAAAATATTTCATTGGTTAGATGATCTCAAAATCATACACAATTTTTAAGTGCAATTTCCAATGTGATAACGGTTAGATGTGCCTCGATCTTGTAACACATTTTCATATGTGTGTCCAGGTTCAATGAATCTGGTAACACGTATCACTCAGTGTATGTCATCTCAGTGTATTATCTTTGTTGCTCGGTAGACAACTTGGTGCATATTGGGCTCTATGACTGCTTTCTTCTATAACTGATTAGACTGTGCATACCGACTTCTCTATGTATACCGACTGCATGATTCGGTATTGTTAACCGACTAGAGTATATAGTATGACTTTGGATATAAAAACTAATGGCAACTTGATAAGTAGTAACACCAGCGTTACACTGAGTCTGAGACAACACTGAGGGCTGGGAGGTAGGCGTCAGATGATATAGGGGCTAGATATGCCTATGTTTTATGGGTAGGGTAGGAGATCGGTTATTGGCGAGATCTATATTACGGGGCAGTGCCACCCAATCAGTGGGCTAGGAGCTTTCAAAGACAGTCGCGGACTACAACGACCACTGGAGGGAGTCAGAGGAGACAGGCATCCAACGGCGGGGTTATGGGTCTGCCACCACCACCAGATAGAGGGGGTAGGAGAGATGATCCTAGGGCGGGTCCTTCTAGGGCTTAGATTCCATCGAGGCCAGGCAGCTCTAAGGGAGGGAGTTCATGATAGCCTTAGAGGGCTCCCTATGTATCAGTTTTGTACTATGATGTATTATGATGTAGACACCTTTGGGTGATTTTGTAGCCATATGTATGTTGACATCATTGTATCATGACACTTATGATTTTTGAGATATATATATATGAGATGATTCATCTCTACAGCAGCTATATGCATGCATACCTATGTGATGAGATGTTTCATGATTTATGTTTCTATGTGATGCAAATATATACATGATGAAATGCAATATTTTTGTCCTTTTATGTTTTTAAATGTTATGCCAATGCAAATGTGAATGTATGAAATGCAGATGAATATGATAATGCAAATAATTATTTACATGATGAAAATGTAAAATGTGCTAACAAGTGTTGTGTGCAGGATGTGATGCAATTGTGATATCTATATGTATGTATGAAATGCTTAATATGTGGTAATGCAGGGGCAACTACATGAAATGCAAATGTTTTTGGCATGTCATTATACTCAGATGTGTGATATTGGGCTACACGGACTCAAGAAGGATGATGGAGGTCAATCAAGAAATGGGGATGGAAGGTAGAAGATATGAAAGTGAAAATAACTTCTTGTGTGTTATCATCATTGAGATTTATTATGAAAAGTAGGTTATGACAATCGAGGCATATGTTTGACCCAGAAAGTCATTGTACCTATTTGCATGGAGATAAGACAGTTGCAAACAAGGAATGCCCCAGATCATACTAGACTCACAGTGTCCTCATATCCTTGGATGAGTCATAGCATTACTAAGAGACAATCCACAGACAACAAAGAAAAATAGGTGACGATAGCCCATCCTCACCTTTCTAGTCAAAGACATCCTGGAGATAGAATCTCTAGTCAGAGACATCCTGGAAAAGCTAAAAGACATGTCACCAAAAGATAAAATCAAAATAACACCAAGACTTGACACCAACATCCATTGTAGTCCTCAAGTTTAGTGTCTCTTGTCACTTGTATAAGTCTTATTTGATTGTGGTCACAATGTTTACTTTCATAAAAATGATAGATAGCATTGAACCATAATGTTGTTTGAGTCTGTTGAAAGATTTGATTCGTTAAAGCCCATTGTTGTTGCTGTGTCTCATCTGAAATTGACTGAATCCATGAAACTAATACTTTATTATGAAGAAGATGGAACTTTATTGTGGATTGGCGATGCAGATGTTGCTTTATTGCGGATTGTGCGCGTATAGACTGAAGAAAACTAGAAGAAACTGTAGTCCTCAAAACATGTGATGTTCTTAGTTCCACACCCATTACTAGATGTATAATTTGCCTTAGCCACATATAGGATCTAATTTATTATGGATGGATAGGGTGAAAAGGCAGGTTTATTATAAATGGCGAACCAATCTTGGGTAGATCAATAACAAGCCATGATGGGAATGTGTAAGTTTATTATGGATGGATAGGTCGTGAGTGTGTGCAAAGTGATAGGATGAAATGGAATCCTGAAGGAGGGAGGAGAAATGTCTCTACACATGGCACCGGTGACCCGGTTTTCACCATGGTACTTGCCCAGGGCACCACCGAAGTGGTTTTCACCATTGGACGAAATGGTTTTTCTTTACTTTTTTTAGATTTTTCAATTTTTTTTGTGTCACAAGGTGCCTGTTTGCCAGGTTTTCACCAAGTAACAATTTTTTTATTTTATGATTCTTTTGTATTTTGAAATTTTTGAATTTTTTTGCATTTTTGAATTGGGGTACTCTAAAAAGCTATGTGTAAAACCTGCGAAGGTGCATGCTGTTGATAGGATCCTCTAAAGGTTCACCCTCTGTAGTTGAGAGCTGATATGCACCAGATCCATATGCTGCTGTAATGATGTAAGGGCCAAGCCAATTTGGTTCAAACTTGCCTTTCTTCTCTCCATCTTGCTGATTTTTAGGATTTTCTCTGAGAACCAAATCACCTACCTCAAATGTGCGAGGCTTGACTTTGTGATTGTAGCTGCAACTCATTCATTGTTGATAAGCCTTGCGATGATTAAAAGTAGTTTGTCTTCATTCATCCAATAGTTCAAGTTCTTGCAAGCGAGAGACCATATAGTCTTCATCACTGATAATGTTTTGAAAAGAGAATCGTAAAGAGGGTAACTCAACCTCAATAGGAAAGATAGCTTTAGTGCCATAGACAAGTGAATAGGGTGTAGCTCCTATAGGTGTGCAGATGCTTGTGCGGTAGGCCCAAAGTGTAGGATTAAGTTGGATATGCCAATTATGACTAGCGTCGTCGACTGTCTTTTTTAAGATTTTAAGGATTGTTTTATTAGACGCCTTAGCTTGATCGTTACCTTGGGGGTAATATGGTATGGAGAAACGATGGGAAATATGGAAGCGGTCATAGAGTTCACGAACATCTTGATTTTTGAAGGGACGCCCATTATCGGTGATAATGGAAATAGGAATATCGTATCGACAAATGATATAGTTGAGAATGAATGTAGCAATTTGTTTTCCAATGACTTGTGTGAGAGGTACGACTTTGATCCATTTTGTGAAATACTCTGTGGTAGTGATAATGAATTTATGACCATTGGAAGAAGGAGGGTGAATCTTGCCTATGAGATCGGGTCCCCACTGACAAAAGGGCCAAGGAGTCGCAATTGGTTGAAGTTCTTGCATTGGCGCATGAATGAGGTCTCCATGAAGTTGACACTGCTTACATTTCTTGACAAACTGATATGAGTCTTTTTCCATATTGGGCTAGTAATATCCAGTCCTGATGAGTTTCTTAGCTAAGGTAGGACCACTTGAATGTGGACCACATATCCCTTCATGTACTTCACATAACGCAATCTGAGCTTCATCTCTTTCGAAACATCGAAGAAGAGTGCCATCTAGACCTTGATGGTATAGGATATCAGCTAAAATGATGTATTGAGAAGATTGGTGAATGAAAGTGTGACGTTGGTTATTGGATAGGTCAGGAGGAAAGGTATTATCATGAAGGTATGTGAAAATGGAACCATATAACTGGGACTCAAGACTGACGACACATATCATCTCAGTAGGAGTGATTTCATATGAGGGAACCAAAAGGTTATCCACCAAGAACTAATAGCGGGTCTCATTCGGTGGTAGATCGATTAGTGAAGCAGTTGTAGCCATGACATCTGCGGCTCGATTTTGCTCTCTTGGTATGTACTCAAAGTCTAACTTCGTGAAATGTTGTTTCAGGTCATCCACCATTCTTTTGTAAGGCATTAATTTCTCATCCTTTGTTTGGTAGTCATCAATTGCTTGACAGATTACAAGTTGAGAATCCCCTAAAACATGAAGTTCCCGGATCTTCCACTGAACTGCTATTCGTAATGTAGTTGTTAATGCCTCATATTCTACTATGTTATTAGTGTAGGGAAATGATAATCGATATGATTTTGGTATGGAATCCCCTTGAGGAGTTATGAAGAGGATGCCGACTCCTGCCCCATGCTGTGTGTATGAGCCGTCAAAGTATAGTTGCCAAGGCTTTGCATGTGACACTGTTAAGATGGATTTGTCTGGAAACTCTGAAATTAGAGGAACATCATCTATCATGGGGGCATATGCTAACTGATCTGCGATGGCTTGTCCTTTTATTTCTTTTCTGTCCACATACTCAATGTCAAATTTACTCAGGAGCATCACCCATTTGGCTAGTCGCCCAGTAAGCGTTGCTTTATTGAGAAGGTATTTCAATGGATCGATCCTTGCAACCAACTTAGTTTTATGAGTTAGCATGTAATGTCATAATTTCTGCGAAGCAAAGACCACAGTGAGACATGCACACTCAATTGGTGTGTAATTTAGCTCATATCCCACAAATGTGCGACTGATGTAGTATATTGCCTTTTCTTTACCCTCAGCAACCTGTTGTGCTAAGAGTGCCCCAAGTGTTGTGGAAGTAGCTGATATGTATAGCAATAAAGGCCGATCTAGAACTGGTGGCATCAAAACTGGTGGATTCAGAAGATAATCTTTGAGTATCTAGAAAGCTCGTTGACAATTATCATCCCATTTGAATTTGATGTTTTTATGTAGCAAGTGCTGAAAAGGATTACATTTATTTGCAAGTTGTGCTATGAATCTTTGTATGGACTGAAGTCTCCCTTGCAAAGATCAAAGTTGACTGATATTTCTTGGTGGTTGCATCTCTAAGATAGCATTGACTTTTGTTGGATCGGCTTTGATTCCTCTTTTTGAGACAATGAATCCCAAGAGCTTCCCGAAGGTCACTCCAAAGACACATTTCTTGGGGTTTAATGTTACTTTATATTTTTCCAACCGATCAAAGACGATTGAAAGTATGTCCAAATGTGTATCTCTGTCTATTGATTTGCCCAATAGGTCGTCAACATAATCTTCCACAGTAACGTGCATGAGATCATGAAAGATAGTAGTCATGGCTCTTTGATATGTAGCGCTTGCATTCTTTATCCCAAAGGGCATGACATTCCAGCCGAAGGTTCCTTAAGGACAAGTAAATGCCATTTTGTGCTGATCCTCGGATGCAATTTTTATTTGATTGTAACCAGAGAATCCATCCATCAAAGATAAGATCGCATGACCTGCTGTGAGATCGACGATCAAGTCAATATTTGGTAACGAAAAATCATCCTTAGGACAAGCTTTATTGATGTCTCTGAAATCTGTACATATTTTGATGCTACGATCTGGTTTACTGACAGGCACTAAGTTGGAGATCCATTCGGGATAATCAATTGGGCGTATGAATTTGACATCCAATAATTTTTCTAGTTCTACTTTGACTAATAATGCCACTTGTGGATGCATCTTTCTTAATTTCTGTTTCACTGGTTTTGCCCCCGGTTTAACCATCAAATGATGGGTTACCAAATCTGGATCCAATCCAAGCATATTAGCGTAGGACCATGCAAAATTCATTTGTCGTTCTGTGGAGAAACTTATGAACTTTGACCTTTCTAACTCTATCAGAGATTGAGCCAGGAATATGTTGTGTGGAACTTTTTCTGTGCCAATGTTTGTTTTGATAGTCTCCTCTACCAACATGGATGACTTTTCCTCATATGATGCTGGAAGAATGTCGAGCCTTCCATCTTCAGGTGCCTCAGAGAGGTTTTCACCCTCAGATACGTCCTTTCTTTTTACTTTTTTGGGGTTAGACAGCACCACAACGTGGTTTTCACCATAAGACCCTTGATTTGTTTTTATTTTTATATTTTTGCGACTGAAGGTCCGACACCCTCACCAAAATATGCCACGCTGTTGAGTTCTATAGTGTATCCCGCTTTATGGTCCCTAGGGGGAAGATCCTCTTTTATGCCAAGATAGTCAATAATAGCTTCATCATTTTGGAATGTGTCAAATTGTGCAGGTCCTTCATGGTCCCAGTCAATAAGTTGGTGGTGAACAAGGGGAAGGCCTTTGATGTCTTTGAAGTTAGTGGGACTAAGAGTGAAGATGCAGTTATATTCAGGTATGTCAAGGTAGTTATCGAGGTCATCATTGGCACTCTCCTCATCAGTCTTGATCGTGAATGAATCCAAATTATCATCACTAGTAGTGCATTCTGGGACAGGTGTTCTCATTCTATGTGATTTCGACCTAGGACCTAGAGGCAAGGACTGTATGGGATCCTCTGAAATTGTTTCTCGACCAACTTTGAATTTTCTATTAAATTCCTCTTCTTTTGTTGGTTCACCTGGTTCTCTGAATGTCTCGGTGAGCTCATAGTCACTAGAGGATTTGTCTGAACCCCATTCCCATTCATTGGAGTCTGTGGAATAGCAATTCTCTTGTTGAATTTTGGCAGCTTTGATTTCTAATGCTTCTTTTCTCTTTTGAGTATGGACCTTGGAAATCATGAAACCAAGTCCTTTGGTGTGTTCCTTTTTGAATGTCAATTCAGGTTGTAAAGGTTCAATGATGCCTTCCTTTCTTAAGCCAAGAGGGCTTTTGCCATCATACCCAAATTTTTGTAGGATCTTGAACCCTTTGCCATACTTTTCACATGGTATGCTGATGTGATCTTGTGTATCATTTTCAAGGTCTTTGTAAAGCATTTTGTATAAGTCTTCCTCTTCCAGTTCACCCCATCTTTGAAATATAGTAGGGTCCCATTTGAGTATAATGATAGATACCTGCTTATTAGGATGGGGTCTTCCATATTCTTTTGGTGAATTCATGACTTGTCATAAGTACATGGTTTGATTCAAAGTGTATTCACCCATGCCCTTGTCTTGGAATTTCCCTTTAAGCTCACCTTGTTTTGATGTTGAAGGTTTTTATGATTCAAGATCAATGTATGCAGAAGAAGGAACAACTTCCCGATTACTTGGAATGATCATCTTAGTTTTTGGTCTCAAGTTATTGCAGTATATGAATGGATTAGGATCTCCATTAACTGTTATTTCAACTCCATTATGGGGAAGCTTAATGCATTGGTGATATGTAGATGGGATTGCCCTCATTTCATGAATCCAAGGATGTCCTAGCAATATGTTGTATGTGAGATCAAGGTCTAGGACTTGACAAACCACATCCTTTGTAGTTAGCCCAACTCTGAGAGGTAAGGTTACTGTGCCTTTGGATGAACGCTCTTCATCATCATATGCCTTGATGGTGATTTTGTTTGTAGAATTCACAGCTTTATTAGAATATCCCAATTGTTTAATAGTGCTCAATGTACAAATGTTTAGACCTGCTCCTCCATCTATCAGGACTCATTTTATTTGATGTTTGTGTATGAAGGCTTCAATGTGTAACGGTGCATTATGTGGCTGACTTATGGAGGCATCATCGGTTTCTGTGAAGGTAAGGGAGTGTGGAATGGAAAGGTATCCCACCATGGCTTGAAACTGGTCCACATTCAGATTAGTGGGGATAGCAGTGTCTCTTAAGATTTTATCAAGAATGGCTTTATGTGCGGGAGATATGTGTAAGAGGTCAAGGATGGAGATAAGCGCAGGTGTCTTCCCTAATTGTTCTACAAGATCATACTCAGGTTTTGTTGATGAGGAAGCTGTGTTTTTGGATGGAGCACCTTGTAAAGTGAATTTACCTCGACGAGTTATTTACATTCAGGGGTAGGTTCAGAAGAAGATCCAATGCCTTTTAGGACAATCTTGGGTCTTTGGGTAGAAGTCTCAGACGTTTTGTCCTTGATGAAGGGTAGATACATAATTGTCCATTGAAATGTGATTGGTAGTTGAATCATAGTTATAGGATGCTCTGGTATAGTTGGTTTGGTCATCTATGGCTTTAGCTTTTCCCTTGTCATGCTTTGGGAATGCTTCCTTAAACATTTCATGTTCTTGATTGGATGAGTGTCCTTCAATCTCAATGTCACCTCTATCAATGAGATCTTGTATGATGTTCTTCAGTCAATGACAATTTCCTGTTTTATGTCCCTTTCTTTTATGAAATTCACAATACTCATTATCATTCCACCAATTTGGTTTAACCTTTGGCTCATATGGAGGCAAATCTGGAATTGTTATTATTTTGTTTGCCACTAGCTTCTTGAAAACTGATTCTAGTGGTTCTCCCAATGGGGTGTACTTCCTTCGTGACCTTGAAGTTGTTTGAATATTCACTTGATTGTTTGTAGAGCTTGATCCAGAAAAAATGATTTTGGGTTGTACTGTATTGGCATCCACAACACCATCATTGACTGTGTTCTTGTTTTTATTCCAAAATCTTAGCTTGTCTTTTCCTTTATAGTCCTCTTTGTTTTCCTTGAATATTTTGATGACTCCTTGCTCAATTAGGACCTTTTCTATCGCTAACCCTTTTTCAATGACGTCCTTGAAGGTGGACAAACAAGATTTTCTCAAGTCATAACCAATGTCCTTGTTAACATTCTGGTTGAATATCTCTACCATTTGTTTTTGTGGAATTTCACAAGAGCATCTGCTGGCTAGATTTCTCCATCTTTGTAAAAATGATGAAAAAGATTCTCCATCCCTTTGCTTGGTGTTGCACAAAGTAGTGACTGATATGTCTGTCTCTATATTGTATGAGAAATGTTGTATAAATGCCTTAGCTAAGTCACCCCATGACTTAATACTAGGTGGAAGTTGGGAGAACCATTCCATAGCTTGATCACCTAAGCTTTGTGGGAATAATCTCATCAAATATGTCTCTTCTGCTGCTACCTCAATGAAAGCTATGAAAAACTGTCTTATGTGTGCCTTAGGATCCCCTTTTCCTCTATACTTATCAAACTTGGGCATCACAAAGTGTGTAGGAAATGGAGGCATTGGAATGCTCTTGTCAAATGGATAAGGACATATGTCTCTCATTGTGTAAGTTGGCTTCGGTGTATTTATGTCCTCCATTTTCTTTTGTAAGTCTTTGATTTGCTGTTCCAAATTATTCTTAGGTGGAGACCGACTTCTTGGGCCATACCCCATGCCTGAAGCATCGAGTGGAGGAGCATGTTGCATATATGGATGATATTGATCATACACATGTTCATATGGAGGAGGTCTATAATGATGCTGCGTATATGGACCACTTGGTATAGAGTCATGGTGAGGAATCGAATATCTACTTTGTCCATGTATGCCATACTCTACAGGAATGTCATGAGTTTGTTCTAGTGTGTTGCCCCCAAATTTGACGTGGGGTTTCCTTGTGTCCAAATTTTGAGCATGCCTTTGAATATCCAATTGCTTTGGTGGTTGGTCCTTAGCATTGGTATGTGATTGAGCATATTTTTCTGCATAAGACTACCATAATGGTCTACGAAGGTGAGTATCATATGCTTGACCATGTGTATGTGGGACCTGTGGTTTTTGAAACAAAGATGATGGTGATTCAGGTACAAGATTTGGTCCTCTATTGCCTCCACTATTAGGCTGCCTTTGATCCATGTTGGAGTGAGTTTGTTGCAAAGGTCGAGTTTCCATTATTTGAGACATGTCAAAATCATGAGGGATCTTGGCTCCACTTTGTGCCATCACTTGTAAGAAATATTGTCTATCTCTCCTCATTATTTCCTCAACCAATCGATTAAAATAGGGATTCATAATGGTGTCTTCCACCTCTTCTGAATGTACTGAAATGTTGTCCATATTGTCATTATGTGTATCATTATTGTTTGTAGTGTCCATGTTCTCAACATTCAGAATGTTTCTATAAGAATTCATGTCAGGTAATGTGTTATGATCAGAATTGAAAAAGATATCATTGTCATACTCATAGACACTCATGTTTGCGGACTCTTGAGCCTCTTTAGCTTCTCTCCTAGATTTTTGGGAATAGGTTTCAACCATGAACTAGGTATTGACCAAGATGTGTGAGACTTGATGAAAATGGAAAGAGTACGGAAGACCAAGAGTTGGATGGAATGTAAATGAATCTGAAGTGTACTTGCAATGTCCAAAGTGTAAGACCAAGTATGTATGTAGTAGAGTAGGTGTGGCTTCCAAAGAGATGATAGTTTCTCTTGATGAGGTAAGTTGATCATGACTCTAAGTAAGACCAAATGAGACCCAAAGGTGATAGACCTTGATGAGGGACCACTTAGCAAAATGTTGTTCTATGTAGTGTGTTGACAAAGTATGGTGAGGGAAAGCAAGTAACCTTTTGACTCAAGTTTAGACAAATGTGAATGTAATGTAAGATGTAAAGCAATGATGGACTTTGTGAGACCCAAAGATAGGTTGAACACTAGATGAAAAACTGAAGAGATAACCTAGGAAGCTCAATAAGTCTGAAATTGACTGTTTTTGTTTGCTGAATTTTTGAAAGTTTTCAATCTTGAACACAGATGTGCTTGTATACTTCACAGACGTGCTTAAATGACACAGACGCTATTCTGTCAAACACAGACATGATTCTGAGATGTTGTAAATGCAAAGTTGCTAAAAAGACACAGACGCGTTTTGACAACACAGATGCTATTCTATCAGACACACGCGTTTCTACAAACTGAGTGCAATTTTTCCAATTTGCAAAGTTGCTTGTTGTGACCAAATCTGAACGTTTGACTGTTTTTCATGACAAGAGGACACAGTGTTGATGAGGACTCAATGTTTGCAAGTGTTTAGACTCAAAAATGACTCAAAGAAAAGTGTGTTGTTTGATGTAAAATTTGTTTTGCATACACTTGAAGACACAAAAGACACAATGTTTTAATGTTTGGTCTTGAATGTTTGATAGTTCAAAATAAGACAAGCACAATTCATATGGTTGGCTAGGACAATAGTTGTTGATCCCACATGGAGTTTCCCCTGAGGCTACGCTATTCAGAGCAGATACTTAGATGCTTGACCCCACTGGCTCCACCCTCGGCACTCACTTCTCAGGACAGCCAAGCATCAGTCCCCATGAAAAAACTCCCTGTGGCAAACTTTGTATCTCTACTAAGAACCGTATGTGTGTGGGCCACTACCAGAGGTCCGACCTCCTGCCCCAACAACTAGAAGAATTTTGGCTTCTAAAACAAAAAGGTGCTAGTAAGGGCATCCGCTCGTGTGGCCATACATGCGGCACTTTCAGCTCTGTAAATACAGAAGGCTCCTAGCCAGTAGGGGTTACACCCTACAAATGATCAAATAAATTTGGTCAAACGGGTTTATGGGGAGACATAGTGTCGGTATGAACTAATCAACACACATTATTCATAGTTTTCACCATGCATACAATTATTTATAGTGGTTTGGAAGAAGACGACTTTTCTTTTGCTACCACTTGGGTCATTCTCTCTTCACTAGTAGTCCTAATGACCACACGGGGAGACAGGCCCTCTAAAGATGAAACAAAAAGAGCCTATTGCTCAAGACACAAAAGACAATGGCTCAATTTTAGTGCACCAATGGAAGTATTTGCTAGTCTATGAAAACAAAGCACACAATAGATATCAAAAACCCTTGCCAAGGTCCTGCAACAAAGATCTGTTAGTAGTTTGGATTGTTTCAAATGATCACCCCTTCTTGCAAGCACACAAGTTAGGTAAATTTTAAATCCAAAAGACTTTGTGAAATAGGGGCCTTCAACAAAATGATTTTGCTTTCAAGACAAGCTGCACCAATTTTGTTAGCTAGATCTGAAAAATGTTAACTCAAAATAAACCAGATCTGAAATCCGAATGACGAAAAACTAAATCAATGAAACCCAAAATGAAACACTTGCACAAAAACACGATTATCAGAAACACAAACATGGCTTCTGGACGTAGACGCGTTTAGATGAGACACAGACGTAGCTCCAGAACACAGACGTGGCTTCTGGACACAGACGTGCCTGAAAACTCCACAGATGCGACTAGGGAACATAGACGCGATTCCCGTCATCTACAAAAAAATGAAATACTGTTGAGGACAAAAATGCGATTCCAGATGTCACAAACATGACATAAAACCAAAAATGCAATCCGAAAGTACGCAGATGCGAAAAATATCAAAATTTTGTCGGAAATGTCAGATCTGCAACTTCAAAACACAAAATCTGCAACACATATGTTAAATGCAAAAAGGGACAAGAGTCCCACCGGGTGTGCCAAAATGTATACGGTGAAAATAGAATCAACAATGACAATATTGAAATACTAAATGAATTCAACCACAAAACCCTAGCCTAACAACAACAAAGATCCACCATAACATATGAAGATTACCCAAGACAATGCAAATAAAATGAAATCACAAAGATTATACCATCACATGTCCAATAGGGTTTGGATCTCCATTCTTCCTATCTCTATTGATCTTGCTTGATATATTTGCTCTCAGATTTAATATGTGCACAAGAGCTCAACAAAGAACGGAAATGTGGTTGCAAGTAAGATTGCATATGAAAGTGCAAAGGTGTAGTGTAGTCGAATGTGCAATTGAGTTAGTTAGGTAGTGTTTGATAATGAAGTATCCTCTTATATAGAAGACACCATAAGAAATGGAGGGATAAGATTGAGAGGTGTAAAAGATAAATGGTCGGCTATGATTACAGGGTAGTTAAAAGAAAATAATAAAATAATGAAAAGGGTAGGTAGTGTATGAATTAAGAGATGAATGACATGTGTCATGGGTGGAAAAGGCTAATGAATTAATTAAATAAATAAATATTTATTTAATTAATAGAGGAAGTGGGATCATTAAATAAATAAAATATTTATTTAATTTGGGAAAATGATAATTTAAATAAATAAATTTATTTATTTAAATGAGAAATAAGGCTAGAAGAGGATAAATGAATTAATTAGATAAATAAGGATTTATTTAATTAATAGAAGAATTAGGCTCAAAATAATTAAATAAATAAAGATATTTATTTAATTAGACATGACAATTTTAAGTGTCTACAGTTATTATTGTTTTGATCTTAAGCCGACATGGCATATCATTGTAAAAAGGAATTATGTAATTGTAATATCTTTAGGTGGCCGACCTAATTGGTTTAGGCCTTAGGGTTTGTATAAATAAGAGGTAGAAACTATTTTTAAAGTATCATGGTTATTGGAAAGGTCATGGTCAAGGAATGTAATGCGTGAATATTGTAATATCATTCAGGCAGAGTAGTTGATCGATCATTGGTGATCAGATTGGTTTCAAATTAGGATTTAATCCTCCGACATTGAGCTTAACCGAGACTGTAATCAGGCATAGTAGATGCTATTTCCAGCAGTTCACTCTATTGGATTGTTCTCCATTTATCTTGAGAAGGTTGTAGCCTCTCTGTATTCAGTGAGACTATTTTGTAATGAGCAGTTCACTCTAGGCAGTGTGCCTTCCTGCAAGTGCAGGCCCCTCATTGTAACACATACTTTCTGTAGAAGTATCATATGACTGTGGGTAGGCTTCCCACTATGATTTTTCCCTTTCTGGGTTTTCCATGTACAAATCATGGTGTTATGTAGTATGGTTGCTTTGCATTGATTATCTAGTTAATTATTAAGTTGTATTGTTTACCAGTATCTGTTTCTACCGGCATCCGGTTTGTGCTTTACTTGTACTCTGATATTTTTAAGGTTATATTGTGGATTAAAAGCTATAATATTTCAACAACTAATTCAGCCCCCCTCTCCGTTGTTCACTGGTTATCCTAACAGTTTTGATTTATGAGAATTTCAAAGCCAATTCTGCTAAGCCTAATTCCTCCCATATTTCCATTTTGGAGGATGAGGAATTGGAAACCTGCATTTCCAATGATGAAGATTGGACCACGAAAATGAAGGAAGATAGCTTTGTGCCTCCTAAGAAGGTGAAAAACAAAAAGAACCTTGACAATCCTCCACCTGTTGCGAAGCGAATGTTTAAGAAGTTCGATAATATTGTTACCCAACCCCCTGGCTCTAGAACCAAATGTGGTGAAAAGATGCCTAAGACTCTCCCTTCAATCAAGGGTAAATCTCTAGCTTTTGAGGAACCCTCCTTTGAACATGCTAATCAAGGCTCCCCATCTCCCCCGAACTCAAATAACTCTTATCCTTCTACGAAAAGGGAAAATAGACCTCATTTTTTACTCAGCAAAATACTGATTCTCACCTCTTAAATTTAGATTAGGAGTTCCCTACTGACATTATATCCATAGAAAGAAAATGGGGTAGTGGATTTTTTTTGGCTTATGAAGTGGGCCTTTCATGAGATTAAGAACCTAAATTTAAAAGAAAGGGCTATAAACTATAAGTTGGAAATGCTGGAAAATGAAGGTGAGGGTTCATATGGTAGACAAGGCACTAATGGTAGTGAGCTTTGGATAGAGGAGGAATTTTTTTTTGTTGTTGATTGTCTTTCTAAAACTTTTGAAGCCATGAAAAACCTCAAAAAAGACTATGAGAATAATATTGTGGCCTTCGAGAAGAGATTGAATAGTATAAAAGATACCCTTCAATCAATTATGTCTCTTAGCCACAATGTTATCAAGACCACTGCAGACAACATGAATACCATGGTGGTGAATCGTGAAAAGGGCTATAGGGGTAATTTAGTTGTGGACATGGATTTGGAGAAGGAAAAAGGTAACAAGGAGTCTATGGGTCCTAGCAAGAGAACTCGAACCAATTTGAAGAGGAAGGTAGGCAAACGCCTGCAAGATATTCAGGATTTGAAGAAATTGGCTCAGAATATGAACCAACTTGAGGCAGAGGTTGTTGATACTTTGAAGAATTTGGGATAGCCCCCCTTTTCTTTCCTTAGTTTTTGTTGGGCTTTTTATTGGTTTTTTGTTGGTGTTGGGCTTCCGATGTCTCTGTTTTTTTCTATAGGTAGTGTTTCATTTAACTGTTAAGCTTTTTATGTCTTTTTTATAGTTTTGACCTTTTGTAAAGGGTTCGGGTCCCTTCAAAACTTGTTTTTTCCGTAATAAAAAACAATTAACTAATATTAATTGAATTTTACATAGAAATTTCTTGCATTATTATATATTTTAGAAATTAATAAAAAATATAGAAATTTTAATTAAATTACAGAAGATGGGCACTACATTACTATCATATGCAAAGCAAAATTTATTCTCTTAATAAACTCAACAAAAATAACTAAAGAATTATAATTTGAACTTGACTCTAGTAAATTATTTTAAAATATCATAACATCTAATAATAATTATACAAGAATACAAATTTATAAATTTAATTTATACTAAATCTCATTAATTTCTTGAATATTCCTTTTTTAATTATATTTGTTAAAAAATATTTAATAGTATAATTATGTGGAGAGGTGTAATTTATAGTCATGAATGTCTTTAAATAAATCATTTATTTTTATTTAAAACCCATATTAATCATATTTATGTTGCACAGTTTATATATTAATAAATAAAAGATAAAACCTATGAACAAGCTCAAAAAGTTAGGATCTACACTTTCCAAGGATCATGGAACTTTTCAAGAATGTTAGAATGGACGGAAAAATGATATTACATATTTTTAGTTAGAAATATTGTTGATTTCTAATATGTTTAAATATCATTTAAAAAAAAGTATAAATAGATGAATAATTTTTAAATTCAATTGTACTTGAATGGAATTGTAATCTACTTATATTATTAATATGATTATAATTAAACAATTAAGTAATATTAATTGAAATATACATAATATTTTATTACAATATAACATATTTTAAATAAATCATTTATTTGTTAAAAGAATATATATATATTAAATAATAAAAGATTAAATCTATATTCAACAATATATATATTAAACAAGTGCCACATAGTGGCGAGTACTTGCCTCTTGATTTGTAGTTGAAATAGTAATTTTTGTTATAGTTATTGAATTTTTTATTAATTATATAACAAATATAGTATTGGACTATGATAAATTACAATTTTTTTGGTAGATAACCTTCTTGCTATGCGAGGATCAAATATTTGGTTGTTCAATGTCATTTTGTTAGGGAGTAGGTATATATTAGTGATTCTTTTACAACTCGTAGACGTCCTATAGCGTTTATATGGTGCAAGCATCCAATAGTTTTACTATTAGATACATGAGTTGTATTTTTTATGTCTATTATAAACTCTGTCATAGTACATGCAAATTTTGGACCACTTTAGAACATTGTTGTGTGACGAGGGCTTCTCTTAGTGCAACATTAATGTGGCTATAATTATAAAATATTTGGTGAATAGCACATTAATAACTATATATGAATTGTGCTATGTGGAAGTTGTACACTATAGTGTATAGATGAAGAATTTATGATCTTTGGTGTCCAAATGCGTATACTAATTAACATTTCAGCAAATGCAACAACAAAGTGACTTATATTGGTTTATATAAATTATTATTATGTGTGTGTGTGTGTGTGTGATATTTGACTATTAATAATTTAATTCCTACAAGAATCTAATTGAAACTAATTCCTCATAAGTCTGTTGCAGAGATATGATACCAAGTAATGGTATGAGGGACAATCAAACTAAAGCATTTGATTCTCGTCCTCTTAGGCAAATTGTGAAGTAAGGGAACCTTGATTATAGGATCATTGGTTCAATGGGTGAAAAGCCTTGAACGGGAGCACAAAATACCCTATTTATTTGTTGTTTAGGTCTACAGTAAAAATAGTCTTACAAGCTTTGTCAAGAAAAAAGAGGAAGTTAAAGATTATGTTACATCTAACCCTTGGTTTCTATAGTGTACTGGGTTAATCCTTAGAAAATTGAAAGTTAGATATAATGAAAAGATTGAGAACATTCATGTGAATAGGGAAGGAAGTTAGACATTAGGACAAGATAATTGAGGGAGTTTTAAAAATGTATATTGCTACTAATCTATTTTGGATTTTATTATCATATATAGAAGACATATAAATATAAGAGGTTATAATACTTATAACACTTGAGATATTTGAAGGGAAAAGTGTTTACAAAGATAATACTAGTATGAAGATACTAATCAAAAGGAAGTATAGATAGGTTGGGATGAAGGAGAAATTAAATGTTTTAATGAGGTAATGTTGTGGGCTGTTTAGAAAGATTGTTTAATATCATATTAAATTTGATAAATTATTATATTTAAATTAAATAAGAAATAAAAATTAAAAATAATTATTTATTTTTATGTAATTAAATAATGAAAAGCTATAGATAAAAAAATATTAATACTATTAAATTCGTTTTAAAATATTAATTTAAAAAAAAATAAATTGTTAGAAAAGTCCATCATATTTATCCTTCTTCTATTTGTTTACTTTCATATTAAATTTAATAAATTATTGTTTAAATTAAATAAAAGATTAAATTAATATGGATATTTATCTTTCTTTGCCAAAAAAAATATTATTGAAATCTAGTTTATTTTGATTATAAATTAAAGAACATTTTAAATATAATACATATTTTTAAAATATATATATTTTTTAATCTTGTTCATAAGTTTTTTAGAAACTCAAATTAAAGAAGGTAAATAATTTTAAAATGTGTGGTGATTCCGAAAAATCTGAGATTATGGGTTGTTCCGAGAAACCTGCTTATAAGAGGCAAAATGATATTAGCCAATCGTTTGCAACAAAAATAATTTTTGTAAATTATAATGTTAACAAACGTGCATCTATACTATAAAATAAATAAAATAAATTTAAAGAACGAAAAATAATTGCTTTTCATTGATCTAAATAATTTTTTTAAATATAATTTTTTTATTATACTACGCCATGATGCACTTTCATGCTAGTATTCATGTGCTCCTAACAAAGTGCAAAGCAAAAGAGTTGGATGCATTACATAATAATATACCAAATCAACACTCCAATCTGCATATACCAACATACATAATGATATAGCAATTTACCATAGAATCAAAGAGATTTTTTTTTGGGAAACTCTCTTTTTCCTGTGCAAACAAGGCAAAAAGATATGTTAACGCATGATGTAGACGAGGGAATCTAGGTTGGTTGTATATTTGTGGCACAGCTATTTGCAAGCGAGAGGAAATGGAGTCCAGAATTCTGCTGGGAATGAAATGATAATACAACCTTAAAATTGAAAAAAGTTGGAGAACGATGACCAAAATTCGGACACCTAGTACGACGTGGAGGAGGAAGAACAGGCAACATCCACTTTATCAGCATTCAAAAGCATAGATGTCGATTTCTCCATTAAATTCATTGACGTATTTCCTGAAATATGATTCAGGCGATGCAATACTTCCTTAATTGATGGGCGCTCATCGGGCAAGCTTTTGGTACAGTGAAGAGCTAGTTGTAGAAGACAACGTATCTGTTCAAGTTGCTGCTCCTATATTGAAGCACCGGCACCCTCATTCATACTCAACAAGAGCGAGTGATCGATAATGTCCTCTAATCTCTCCTGAAGGAGAGCTTGTTGCGCCCATACCTGAATTGCAGTTGCAGTGCTTGTGGGCTTCTTAATTCCCACTCAACATTTCCATCAAAACTATTCCATGGCTGTAAACATCCATCTTTAAGCTTAACCTCCCTCCGTATGCCACCTCTGTAAGAACACATATATCATATACAAGTATGAACGGACAAGAAACCAGTAATATATTTGATAGAAAATATGTTTATAATGTTTCACCTGGTGCAACGTAGCCTATGGTGCCCATGAATATGCAACAAGGTTGAGAGTTGTCTCCCTGAGCGGAGATAATGGCTGATGCTCCAAGGTCACATATACGCACTTCCATGTCTTAATAGAAGAACGTTACTAGGTTTGAGATTTCAATGAACTACACAACGCCTACCATCAAATTCACAGTGCAAATAAACCAGACAATTAGCAATACCCATGCGGTTTTCCAGAGAAACATTGCATTCATGTAGCTGATGCTCGAGGCTTCCATTGGCCATGAGTTCAAAGATGAAAGCCTTTTTCTCTGTGTTGGAGAAGTAACCAAGTACTCGCACCAAATTCCTGTGCTTCACCTTTCCCAGAATATGCAATTCGTGTTCGAAGTTCTCGAAAGCAGGGCTCTCAGGATTCACAACTTTTACTGCAACTCTTGTTCCATCAGATAAAACGCCCTTGTACACCTTACCTGTTTTTGGAGAGATCTATGGCTTGAACGAACATCATTCCTCCAATCTCGGAAGGTACCGAACCGCCGATTAGATTGTATGACAGATTGAATGTGATGGCAAGGCTTTTGAGCATGGCTAATTGGGCAGGGAATTGTCCCTCGAGCTTATTGTTTGACACATATATATACCTTTCCCATTGGTAAATTGCTTGATTAGTCCAGCCATTCAAGCTGAGATAGCTTGCCAACAGAAGCAGGTATGATTCCACTCAGCCTGTTTAGATGGAGAAATAGCTTAACCAGGTTTGAGGACTCAGAGATGTCCGACGGTATACTATCTTCTAACTGGTTATCAAAGAGATATAATTCACCCAAACTGGGAAGACAGAGAAAACAATTTGGTATGATACCTTGTAGATTATTTCTAGACAAATCCAATGCCACTAGCTTGCTAAGATTTCTTATGTCAGCAGGAATACTACCAGTAAGAGACATATTAGTCAAATATAGGCTCTCAAGATTGTGCATACTGGAGATGACCCTGCTTAGTTTTCCTCCGATCCTGTTATTACTGAGCTGAAGAAGCTGGAGAGAGGTGGCGTTATAAATCTGCTCAGGAATGCTTCCTACAAGGTGGTTTGAACTCAATGCCAGTCTTTGGAAGGATTCTAACTGCCCAAGTTGACTCGGAATCTCGCCTGCAAATCTATTTCGATATAGCTCAATAACTATAAGGTTTGAACAGTTTCCTAAGAAAGTAGGTACAAGCCATGAAAGATTATTCCACCCAAGCTGAAGAAGGATCAATCTAGTTAGGTTTTGGATGTCCGCTGGGATGTAACCGGTAAAACTGTTATTGGACAAGTCAAGCACTTGCAGTGAAGGAAGGTGAAATATAGTAGCAGGCAATTCTCCAGAAAAATGGTTAGAGTACAGATAAACTTTCTGCAGGTTTCTCATATCCTCATCAAATGCTTCTGGCGGAATTTTGCCAGTCAGATTATTTTTCCCAAATGACAAAGTTTGCAGATCACTGCAGTTCCCTAAGGAAGCAGGGATGTTCCCAAGCAAATTGTTGGCAAATAAATAGAGTACCTGTAGCTTAGATAGATGGCCTAATTCTGGAGGGATTACCCCGCTCAGTCTATTTGCAGAGAGGTCAAGCTTAGAAAGAGACCTGCAGTTTCCTATGGACCTTGGAATGGCTCCCGAGAATGAGTTCTGGGACAAGGCCATCACTTCTAGATTGCTCAGATTCCCAAGCTCTTTTGGAAGGCTTCATTCCAGATATGTGCTATTTGCAAGTACAAGAACTCTTAAATTACTACAGTTGGCCAAGTTTTGTGGGATAACGCCTCCCAAATTGTTCCCTCCTGTGATTAGATTCTCAAGACTATGCAACAATCCTAAGCTGGCTGGCATTATCCCTGTCAATTTATTAAAAGAAAGATCAATTGTGACGAGAGATTGACAGAAGCCCAGGGCATCGGGGATCGAGCCATTCAATGAATTTACAGACAAGTCGGGAAAGGAAATCTTTGACATGTTAACCAAAGTGGAAGGCATTGGACCAGACAAATTTAACACCTCCAGGGCCTTCATCTGACTAGTCTCATGCGGTAGCCAACCATGGAAACCGTTGTATATATGAGAGATTGAGAAAGGATAAATGTGGAAGAGATGACAAAGATGGGGAAATAATGCCACTCAAATTTCTTTCTGCTAAACCGATGGATACAACTTTGCCTGACCTGAAATCGCACGAGATGCCCTCCCAATGTGCAAAACATGGGTTTTCTGCTGACGATTGATTCCAACTCTTCAGCACGCCGTTCTTTTGATCTGGACTTGATATTGCTCCACGCTTGAATGATAGCAAAGCTTCTCCGTCTGTCATTGGCGCCGCCAAAATCACCAAACCACCCACAATGTCTCTTTGCAAAAGCAATAGATATGCTCCAAGGAGCCACATCATTGCTGTCACCTATAAGCAAGAATCTAGGACGATGCATAAAAATAAACCAATTGAAAATAGGGAACATACGCAACAACCAAAAAAAAAAAAATTCTTGTTTGCTAAGAACGCAACATACCCGCGTAGCTCGAGCCCTTTTTTTGTCTTGATAATTGAGGAGGAGACAGTACTTCGAATGCAGAGTATTCTATTTATTGGAAAAACATTTATTTTTTCAATTGTAACTTGTTCTTCAAGAAAAGTTTTTAAACAAGAATGCAAAGCGTCAAGTTCCTGTCACTAGAAGAAGGAGAGTAATAGATAAAGAGATAGAAAGAGGTAGAGGTAGAGGTAGAGAGATATAGATAAGAAGATAGACATATAGGGAATAAGAGGTATAGGAGAGATAAAAGTAGAGAGATATAGAGAGAAATAGATAAAAAGAGATAATTGTATAGGGAGAGGTAGAGATAAAGAGGAAGAGATAGCTACATATAGATGGAGAAATAGAGCTACATGTGGTACTATGATAGAAGGACACAGAGAGTCAACTAGAGCGAGAGAGAAAGATAGGTAGAGAGAGAGGAGAGGGGGAGAGGAGAGAAGTTATTGTTATCAAACTTTAATTTAAGTAGTGAAATTAAATTAAAATTCCTTTTTAATATTTGAAAATAATATTACCAAAATTTAGTTAAAATATTCTCGTGGTTGAAAAGATTTATTTCTAATTATTGAAAATGAGTGCTACTAGAATATAAATAATAATGTTTTAAAATTTTATCCATAATTCAACTAAAATTAAAAATTTATTACAAAATTTATATAATATGTTGATTGAGTTATCATGTCACTATATACATTGAAATATTTGTAAATGGATAAAAAAATTAGGTGGAAAACCTAAAACCATGCTAGTAACAATTTTACCCAAGGTTAGTGTGTTTGAACCAATCACTTTAGAAACAAAATTATCGCCAATAATAAAATTCTAAAATATAATAATCTTAAATTAAACTATTTTAAAAATATTTACCATTTTAAAAGAACCTAATTTTAATAACTAACAAAATTTTATTAATTACCATATTAAAAAAAAATATAATATACATATAACAAAAATTATATCTTTCTAATCTCTAACAATTGTAATAAAGATATATAGAATAAACTTATTTATAAATTTAATCTTTCAAATGTTAAAAAAAAATTATAAAACAAAATTAAGTTAAAAAAATTGAAATCTTATCTAAAATTATAAATTGTTACTTTGTAATTATTCATTTTTGAATAATTAAAATAGATGTTAAAATTGACTATAATTATTTCTAACCACAATTCTTAATAAAGATGAAAATTAAAAAATAATAAATTAATAAAATCAATATTAACAAATTATAAAATATTATAAAATTGAACTCTACTCCAAACAGAACATTTTAAAAAAAAATTAAATTTAAAATTATAAGTAAAACTAAATTTTAAAAAGTAAAAAAATGAAATACAATCTACTAAAAACTTTAAAATCAATACTTTTAAAAAGAATATAATAAAAAATCAAATATTTATATTGGTTGATTTTTTTTTAAAATATAATAATTATTAAATATAATTTAATTATTAGTAAAAAATCATGAAAATAAAAATATTTATTATAAATTTAACTATAATACAAATGTAATATAGGTGGCTTCATTTTATAGATGAAGTTATTAATGAGAATTAAATGTATTTATGTAAGGTATGGAATTACCGGGTCCCACACAGAGCAAATTACCTATAATCAGCTTGCTAGCCCTTCTACATAGTAGGGGGCTAGGAGAAGGTTATATTAATTTACCCCGTCCAATTCTATGGGCTTGACTGGGGAGTAGCGGCCAAACAGCGAATAGTTATTGGGGAGCAGGGAAAACAAAATGAAGAAAATCCCCGCTTTCTCTAGAAAGATATAGAGAATAGATAATTTAGGCCAGGGTGGAAAGCCTCCGTAATCTGAGTGGTCATATCCGTCTGGACGAACCGGCTGGACGAACCCATACGGCAATATTAGCAGCTATATCTCTCCTCGTTAACTGCGCCCAGGGATAGGTGAGTACGAAAATGAATGGTTGTAGCATAAACTATTGGAACGTAAACCAAGATTAATAATTGAAGTAAATAATTTTTAATATTTTTTATGTGGATGTAAAAAATTTCTACTGTTGTTAATTGTAACATTACATTAAAAGTTTTGTATTTTTTTTCAGAAAATTAATAAATCTTTTTAAAATATTTTTTGTTAAAAAATAAGCAAGTTAACTTTTGTAAAAAGAGAAATTTATTTTGGTTTGAAAACATAATGAATGCATAAATATTCCTGTGGATAATTATAAAAATTGTTCAATAAGATAAATGAAGAGCCCACTCTAAACTTGTTTATATGACTGTGTTAATAATACTGTTAAAACATTCTTATTTGATTAGTTTACTAGTTTAATATAATATTTTTGAAATAAACAAACAATAATTAAAAAACTGTGTTGATAAGTTTAGTAAAGTATAATTATTTGGTAAAATATATTTTCTAATATATTTTTTAGATTTTTTTGCTGCATCATTATCAGTTATTAATTTGGATCTCATTTGGATCTTTTGGACCTCGTGCGAGCTTCCACAACCAACAAATGTTGGTAAGATTTGTTTTTTTCTAAGTTTATATCATGAGCACAATTTACAAGCTGTTTGTTACAGTTGCACATTTCCACACTGGATTTTGTTTCAAAACATATTCTCTAAAAAAAAATTAAGGAGAAACTAAATTTTGCCATAACTAGGGCTGCAATTCATTCCATATTATGAGTGATCAGAGTTTTTCACTGAATCAATTTGTGATTACAGTGTGGTTGAGTGTTCAGACCTGTTTATCCTCTTCCTAAAGCATGTATGGAATGTGAATATATCCCCTAAAATTTATAGAATGAATGCTCTATGAAATGCTTAAAATTGAAATATCCAAGAAACACACAATGTGTATATCAAATTCATTTACGGTTTCTGGAGATGTGTCAAACATGCTGGATCTGCGCTTCTGCGTGGGGGTTCTGCTGATCACGAAATTCTTCGAAATGGCCCTCCATTCCCCCTTCCTGACGGCGCGCAAGCCCATCGAGAACACTCTGTGCTCTTCTTCACTCCACGGCACGCCTGCAACGAACCTGAAACTCAGAATCTAACAAAATGCACACTCACTGTGTATATCATTTCTTCACATTAGGGTTTTTGTGTGTATATACCTTTCTTTCTGCATTTTGCAGGGGCGACGCAGTCCGACACATAGCCAGCTCCTTGCGATCCCGAGACGGATTGCTCTGGCAATACTCTCGAATTACTCTAAGGGGAGATATTTCCTGTGCTGGAGACATTAAATTACAATTAATCTTCTGCAGTTGTTATAATAAATTATTTTGATCTGCCTTGTACTTTGCATTTTATATAAAAAAATAATTACCTTTTTTAAAACAATCAAGAAAAACAAGGCACGATTTTTTTTGTACTTCTGAAGATTTCCATCTACCTCTAAATGTAGTACTACAACTTAAACATTACACTAAATGTCTAAAGTTTGGAAACTTATTATTATTTTTAAATAAAAGTAAATAAATATTATTTTTACACTACTGTTACTCCTATTAGCCAATAGAAAAACAGACAAATAATTTTATTTAAACAATTTAAATATACATAAATATAAAAACTATAAAATGACATTCAATTTTTTAAAACTCTGAAAAATGATTGGACAGTTAAAAAGGAAAAATGCATCCAACGGATGCATATGTATCCTGCCTGTCGGCAGGAACAAATAAAGACATGTTGAAAAACATATAAACATAAACTATTGACCTTCGTCATGGAATATGCTGAATTTGCATTTCCACGCGACAGCTTAAAGGTTGACACATATTCTTATTAAACCAGTGGAAACTTTACCATGAGCATCATTTTGAATATGTTCTGTTTTTGCTATTTTTAAATCAGAGCTTGGAAACTTATTGGAAACTCATATGGAAAATATTCCATGATGCAAAATTTGCGAGTTGAAAAATATTTAAGCATATGCTTATGTTCTCAGTCATAAAATACGTTAAGTCTGCAATTCCATGCAACAAGTTAGAGATTGACATATAATATTGTAAAATATATGTAAATTTTATTATGATTAATATTTTCAATACATTTGGCAATATTATTAAAATATAACATCTATTAATATAAAAAAAATAATTTATGAAAATAATTTTTTTAATGTATTTTATTTGAATATTATATATTTTAATAACTATCAGTCAATAATAATTTAAAAATGCAATGAACATATCAATAAGAGATTAAAAACTTACTCGAAATTAAAAAGGAAATTATTCCACAAATTTTACAATTAAAGCAATTAAAAAATATTTAAGTATAAACTATTGCTCTAGTCATGCAATACACTCTATCTTATATTCCATGCAAGAGGTTAGAAAGTGATATATAATATTGTTGATATACTAGCATATATATATATATTATTATATATATAAAGTAAGCCGAGAGATATCGAGGCTTTAATTTTTCCGTAATAAAGTTAAGTTATTAGAATAATAGAAAAATTAAAGCCTCGATATCTCTAGGCTTACTTTATATATATAATAATATATATATATGCTAGTAGCATCCGCAGGTGCAACACATAAGAAATTAAATAGATTATAATGATAATAATACTTCAATAAGAAAATGTCATATAAATTATTTAAATTAAATTTAATAGAAAGTAATAAATTTTTTAACCTAAATAATTTAAGTTCAATAAGATTACTTCAACATTTAAAAAATTAGGTTGACCTTCAGTAAAGGCAAACCCAAAGTAAAATCTAACCATTATAAATATATAATCTTGATTGAACCCTAAAAATAATCCCAATCCAATGGCTAATATGTTTAATTAGGTTTAGGGTCTGGGTTCAATATGATTTAAGGTTATTGTTTACTTTGATTTAGTTTTAGGGTCAGTGTTCTATGTGGTTTAGGACTGCCATCGAAATTAGCTTTACTATTAACAGTTGGGTAAACAATTTATTTAAGAGTTAAGGTTATTAAATTTGATTTATGTTCAACATTGAGTTTTAATTTAGTTTAGGGTTAGGGTTCAAATTCTTTTATTTTTAGAGTCAAAATCAAATAGAGAATAAAAATTATTGTAGGGATTATAACAACAACCCTATATATATATATAGTTGAATTTAGTTTAGTATTCTTATGTTTAGGGTAAGGGTTTGATTTGGTTTAGTGTTCAATTATATATAAGGTTATGGTTAAATTGGGTTTATTATTCAATTATGTTTAAGGTTAAGGTTCAGTTTGGTTTAGTGTGAAGATTATAATACAATTTTGTTTGGGTTTAGGGTTATGATTCAATTTGGTTTAGCATTAGGGCTTAATTTGGTTTAAGGTTAGGGTTCAATTTAGTTTAGTATTTAGGTTTACTCTTATAGATGAGGTTTAATTAGGTTAACAATTAGGGTTATAAATGATTTAATATAAAGGTTAGGGTTCCATTTGGTCTAGGTTGGGGCAATTTCAATCTAGTCATCTATTCAATTAGGTTTAGGGTTAGGATTCAATTTGGATATTGGTTTAGTGTTTAGGTTAGGGTTTAATTAATTTTAGGTTTAGGGTTCAATTTGGTATAGTGGCTAATTATGTTTATGGTAAGAGAAAAGAGGACACTCTAAATTTTAATTTTGTTTAGTGTTAGGGTTAAGGTTTACTTTCATTTGAGATTATCATTAAAGTTGGTTGTGATATGTTTATGGTAAAATTTGGTTTCGGGTTAGGGTTAAGATTCAATATGGTTTTCTATTTAATCAAGTTAAGGTTAGGGTTAGGGTTCAATTTGGTTTAGTATTAAGATTATAATAGAATTATGTCTATATTTAGGGTTATGATTTAATTTGGTTTAGCATTAGGGTTTAATTTTAGTTTAATAGCCAATTTAGTTTAATATTAAACGCTAATGTATGCATCAATTTTAACTCAAATTTGCGTATATAGTTAGGGTTAAATTTTGTTTTGTGTTAATAAAAAAGAAACATAAACATATAAAGTGGAAGAAAATATTTATGAGTTATTTTGAGAACCTCAATCTATCACTAATAACACATACAATGAAATTTTCATAATATATTCTAATTTTCAAAATAAAAATTACAAATATTTTGATGCAAGCATACCATAAAGGTTATCATATTAACATTCTTGTCAAATAATAAAACCCCAATTTATTCTACCTTGTAAACTGAATTGTTTGAGTATGATATAAAATTAGGTAAACCAAATATATTTAGAAATTTTTAAAAATCTTTCTCTAAATCATCAAATATTTACTATTTATAAATCAATATGAAACATCTAATAAAAACATATGTAAAAGTATATTTGAAATTAAATAAACTCAATTGCAATATAATTGTCATTCCACATAAAAAATATAAAGTTTTATAAGTGATCATGGCTTTTACATTTTCATACAATGTAGTGGCAAATTATTATGGCCACCATATATTCATACAATCTAAAGGCATGCAAAACAATGGTATATAATTTCCATACTTATTGGTTTCAATAAGAAGTTGTGGATCAAACTTTTCTAATTCAATGGATTGTAGTATTTTGCCTTCAGTATTGTATAATGATACTTTCTCTCCCACAATTAATATGCATCCATTATTATTTACTGCTATCCTGTAAATTTTGTTAGGTAAATCAATGTGAAAAGGAGACGATTTATATGTTTCTTCACCTTCTTCGTTATCTATTTCTAACTACCATATTTGATGATATTCTTTGTCAACCAACACAATGCAACTGTCGCATCCAGCTATTTCCCAAGATGTGGTAAAACTCTTCCAGTGAATCATAACATCAAAATAATTTTCATAAACTTTTGTTTGTAATTCATGAGAGTCAAATTCTGCAATTGGTGCATACTTTCTAGTAGTATTTGTTGGTGATGGAATTATCATCCAATTTAATGTAGCGTAGTTGAATTCAACAATCTCGCCATTGTTTGTATGATTTCTCATCTAGTAAAATCTTCCCTTACAACAAAAACCTCTTCCCAATGGATAGTATGAATTTTCAACATATATTTGATCCCATGAATCTGATTTTGACTCATAAATTTCAATATAGCATCGACCATTGTAGTTCTTGTAGTATTGTCCAAGCAAGATTATTAGTTGATTAGTGGAGGAGACATAACTTGTCGCCATAAAATCAGTACGTATTGTTGTTGCAATATCTCTTATAGAAGAAAGTTCAATCCAAGATGGTGTACTTGCATTTGATTTGTCATATATGTAAAAATTGAAATCAAAATCTTTTATCCATTTTGAGCAACAATAGATATTATTGGATACCATCTCTATGCATTTGCAATACTTTGGGAATTTTGTTGCAGGTACCCTATAGAAATCTGCATCACCTTCCATGACCCATGATTTTATCCTTGTTGATTCAAATGGAAAAAAGTGCAATAAGAAATTAGTTTTTGGAGGAGAATTGTCTAAAAATATGTTTCCCAAAGTATCTGGTTTTGAAAGGATGTCTTTCCAACTCTTACATATCAATTTCATTCTTGACAAATGTCTAGTAGACAATTTTCTTATAATCATTAACAGCAACAGTTCTGGTAGGTCTTCCCACATGCTTTTGGGTTTTTTATCCTCCATCAAACCTACAACATGTTAACATATTCAAATGTTGTACAATATTTTTCTCAAAAATATAGAAAACAGAATGGTTAGAGAACTTAAACTTTAATAGATGCTATACAAATTAAGATTAAAGTTAGATTAATGATACTTTCAATGTTTAAGATTTTATTAGTATTTACAATAGTGAGAGGGTTACAATTAATTTAGTTACAATAAATTTTTTTTAAAACAAATTCTAAATATAAAATTATACATAAGAATGATCAAGTAAAAGCTTTATGTGGCGAATATATATTTGTTCAATATACAGGTATAGTTTGTAATGTTATATGATTGCAAGATTTGTGGGTTTGAATAATAATTTATGGATCAAAGTATTTAAATTTTTTATACAAATTATAAAATATTTATGGAAATATAATAAATGAAGTTGCTTCTAAATGTTGTAGTTTTTTTTCTTCAACTTTTTGTTTGTCACTAATTAATATTATTTTTTATGTAATGCTCTTTATATGAATTTACATATTGAGGAAACAAACATATAGAGTGGAAACAAAAATATTGACAAGGTACTTTATAAATCACAACCTCTTAGTAAGGACTCATACAATGGAATTTTGAAATTGTATTCTATTTTTGAAAATAAAAAGAGAAAAAATATTGTTGCATGCATTAGATAATGGCTAGCATATTTACATTCTTCTGTGATATTAAATCCCAATTGATTGTAACCTTTAAACTTTAGTTTTTGAATACGATAAAAAGTTCAAAATAATACCTCTCAAATAGATCATTGAAATAAATAGTGTTTTAATTTTGAGACGAGATAAGTATTGAATTAGAAAAATTTAAGAAGTCAATTTTTTGAAAAATTCAACTAAAAGTAATGAGAACTTAAATCTCATTTTTTGGTACTTTATTCTATTTAAAGTCACTAACATTTGTAGTCTAGATAGCATTGATCGGAATCAAATCTTCAGTTGTAGGATCGATGATGTCAAACTAATATAGGTGCTCAAAGGTGCGTTGGTGGAGATGCCAGGTGCCAGTGTCTTTATTTCTTTTTGGATAGAAATTGCAAATTGTTTGTGTCCATGTTGGAATTTGTTCTCTGACAATCTTAGATATGCGTTCATAGTATGGTATATTTAAAAAAACTCCTTGTGGACCCCATCTATCTATAAGCTGTCGATTCCATATATTGTCTGATTGAGATGCAAACTGCATACGAAATAGTTGTCCATGATAGTGTAGGTTTGATAGGCCAATAGTACTCATCTGTGGTCCTCTAAGCATTGTTGTTAAATAAAGTGGACCATTTCCTTGGAATATAGTTTGGTAATCGACTTCAGGTCTCATTGGAGGTGACTCAAACCAAACCTCTCCTGGAACAAATTGTACTTCTATTGGATCACAATTTTGGCAACTGATTATTTCTGTGATTTCAGGGTCTCTGTAGAACTAATTGGAATTTCTAAGAGTTGGTGGTCGATAAGTAATTAAGCCTCTCTCTTGCAGGAATCTTTTGGAAGACAAAAATGTAGTTCTTTCTGCATTATGGATCATTTGAAGATCATTATGTTCAAACATGTGATCAACTGTAATGGTCCTATGTCTTAACATTTTTTTTTTGTTGAATTGTAACCCTTGCTATGCAACAAAAAAGTAATTTATTGAAAGTAATTTAGTTTAGCCACCTTACATCTGCAAATTCCAGTGGCATAGTAAATAATGGTATATAAAAATAATTGACAGTGATATACATGTAATCAATTATTACATAACAATATAGATGCAATACATTTGAATAAAATAAGCCTGATAAAAACAAACATTACAAGATTATTGTATATTGACATGAGCTAAATAAATTTATTTTTTATTACATAAAAAATAGAATGCTTATGATAATATGTTAGAATAACTTATTTCTAAAGCTTTCAGTCTATTTTCTTCATTTTTGTGTTTTTCAACTTGTTTTCCCTTTTTCATTTTTTCATATCGATCGTATGTAAATGGTGGAATTATTCGTACTCCTTCTAAGGACTTTACACGAGAGATAGCTACAAATGTCATTCCTGTTCTTTCAGTTGGACCTATATCAATTGTTGCCTTTTCAAGTGTTAGACCTTGTGATTTATGTATTGTCATTGCCCAAGCCAATCTCAATGGTATCTGGGTCGTAGATCCTCTATGTGTTGCATTGATAGGAACTGTTTGTGGGTTTTGAGCATTGAACGGTATTCCAGAGTAAGTATCAAACTTAACCATTACATACGTTGGTGGTTTTGGTGGCATACTTCCAGGTTTGTATACAATGTTTTCAACATATCCTAAAGCTCCATTTACAAGACCCGCTTCTATCCATAGATTAATAGTTAACATTACTCTTGCATTCTTCGAGATCAACAATTCCATATCAAGTTCATCCTGCAAACTTCCTTCCATTGCACTAAGATTTCCAGATTTTGTTGCAACACTGCGTGCCACAGGTTCTTTTAGTGAATATAATTTTTTTCTATTATGATTGTGAACATTATCATTTGTGGAGAATAAATGAACATTATTGTCAAACTCCTCATTCATTGATGCAGTGAGATTACTATTTGTTCTTGACATTAACAACTTCCAATCATTAATAGTAGGGTGTGCTTCTCTCATGTTTGTCAATAGTTCACGAAATTGCTTTTGCTGTATATCTTCTCCATCCTGTCTAAATATTTATTCCAACGTTACCACGATTTTGAAGTCTTCCCACAATAGTTTTGCTCGTCTGTTGCTATCATATGCTGCTCTGTCTCTAATCGGAGGCAACTGATTTAAATCTCCAACTAAAATCATAGAAATACCTGGAAAAAAATGAAAAATAGTAATGGCAATATTATAAATTGACAATTTAAAATTTTTATACATATAATTTGCATTTAGTATTATGCAAAGAAATTTTAATAATAGTGAATTGCAGTTGTGCATTTACCTCCAAAGTTGAGATTACGATTTTTTGGGAATGCTTGACGAAGTCTACAATCTATATTCTCCAACAATTTCTCTCCAATGAAGCTCATTTCATCAATCAATATGTATTTGATATGAGACATTTCTTCTTGAAAATGTGTTAATCTTGTTCCTTCTAGTTCACTAAAATCTTTTATTGGAATTTTCAACTTCGAATGAATTGTGGATGCGCTTATGTTGAATGCTGCAACTCTGGTTGGTGCAAGCAGTAAAAGGGGAGATTGATTAGGCATGGCTGCATTTTTGAGAGATTTAGTGATTGCACCAATGAGATATGACTTTCCCGTTCCTACTGTTCCTTGAACTATCATATACAATGGTGTCACATTTTTATCCATAGAATAGTGTGACATAATAATGCGTAATGCTTTTTCTTGTTTTCCACTGAGGCTTTTGTAATCGATATGTTCTGCTACATCATTATATATATGGCATTCATTATCTCTCACTGTATTGATGAAGTTGATTGCTCGAGATGTGTATTCATCACCTGGATATCCAAAAGACCAATTTGTTTACCTATCAATATCTCTTCTTCCCAACATATCTATTTCAGAAACTTGCATTAATTGACCATGATGTAATCTAGAAATGATTTCCCATTCATGCTCTGTAGTGTTTCCATGAACAAATTTATTTTTTTCAGTTTCTGAATCACTACTATTCTCATTATTTTCTGCATTATTTGTTCGCTCCACATGCCATGGATTATAATTAAATGACTCCCAATTTGATATTATGGAGTTTTTGTCATCACCAATATCTATTCTTATGTCACGGAAAGGTTTGTAGAGTAACAATTCTGAAAAACAAAAACCAACAAATTTTCCTGCCTCACGTGGAGGCATGGATAAAAATCTTGGAAACACTCTAACTATTGCTGCATTTTTTCTGGCCTGCCATTTGTTATCACTTTTTCGTCTATTATTATAAATCCATGATCTAGCTGCATCAATCATTGTGACAACTTCCATAGACAATGGCCTTGTTTTGTATCCATTGATGAATGATTGTGTATGTTCTTCATTTTCCTCTCCATCATTTATAGCCACAGGTTTGAATACTTCACATGAGACATTCAGATTAACAAACCGTCTACTACTTTCAACGAGTGGAAGTTCTAACAGCATGTGAGATGTTTCTTGAGCTCCAACATCTCTCTCAATAATAGTTTCATTTAGAAGTTTGCTATATGCTTTCGCTGCAAGATCATCTGGGTTCTCAATATTTGCAAGACGCATCAACATTTGATGGTAGGTTTCTGAACTTTTCTCTGCTTTTGCTGCATACTTTGCAATATATTTTATCACAGCATGTTTTGAGAGAACTGTTTGCCAGTCTATGTTGGCTCTCCATAATTGCAATATATAACGATTATGTGAATTGACTCTATCATCATTCCTTGCTGGATCAATTTTTTTTTCACCGGTATCTTTATCGTCATATAATTTTGAACCATGCAAATTTAAATTCCAAGGAGCATTGTATCTACAATAAAAATTAAAAATAAATTATTCAGCATTGTTGCAATATTATACTTACTCTTTATATATAAAATTTAAATTTTTTAAAGTACATACTTGCAAACCATGCTTCCTTTTTTCTTTCTTAAGCATGCACCCTCTCTACAGATTATATGTCTTTGTACAGTGTTTAGGATTTCTTCATAATCTTGATCTAAATCCATTTGAATAAGTTGTCTTGTATTTTTTAAGCATGGATGTAGAGAAAAAATTGGAAATGCCTGTGGTAACAAATATTAATGTATTAATTGGCTATTCATACAAGTGTTTACATTTCTGATGAAGAACAAAAAATTTCATTGTTCATCGTAATTATACTTGTACATTTTGCTGATGAATATCGTGTCTTGGATTCCATGCATGAACAATGGAATGAAAATATTTTTCTGCAGTTTTTACTTCCTGTTCATTAGACCAATCTATATTATCCATATTTCGTGCTCCATGTATCCATAAGAATCCATGAACATGTGGTGATCCCCTATGTTGCCACTCATATCTGCACCAATAGTCTTTAACATTGAAGCCCTTTTCTAATATTTCTTTTCTAAAGTTTGAATGTCTTAAATGCATATAGTGGGCAACTATGTGAGGGTAGTCGATAACGTTTTGTTTCCTCCATATTTGAGCTTCACGTGGATTACTTGGTGTTGTTCCTGGCATTGATTCATGTAAATCTGGCCAATACAAATCAGCTGCACTTAGTGTGAAGAATATTGTTGGTGTTCCTATCTGATGTAGCATGTCAGATAGTTCTACTCTGCATTTTGACCAATATGACTTGGTTCCTCTTAATGTTGTCCCAAATCGCATCAACTTATCAGCTAGGTGTGAGGTTGGCAATTGCTCCATGTGCTCACGCAATTCATTTATGGTGATGGGTAAATCTTGAAAGTTTCTTTTTGCAAAAATTGCACTTGAACTATTTGCTCGATGTCTCATTATCATGTTCATCATGTAGTACCTAAATCTTGGGTGTTTTCCAAAATGATGATCCCTATATCGAAGCAAATTCTTAACATATTCATGGAGGTGAACTTGTATTATTCGTGGTTCTAACCAGTCACATCTACCATCAGCAAATAGTGCTGGGAATGCCATGTCAAATAATCCTGATGTGACATATTCGTTAATTGGAGACACACCAATTGCAGGCCAATCAATCATTCTTAAAGGATCTGTGTGTGGGTTATTAATCCATGCATGGATTAATTCCATTTCTTTTTGCACATTAGGTGGTCTTGAAGCCATAGAAGTAGTGTGATCTATTAGGTTTCTTTCATCTATCTCCATAATCGAGCCAACAAATACTATTTGATTTGAATCATAATCAAATTCCATATTAACTGTTTTCATTTGCTTGAATATATTGTGGTCACAATCTCTTTCCACATCGTTTAGAGCATTAAAATCAATTGTGACATCAGAGTAGAACTTATCATTTTCGACTTTATATTGTAGTTCTTTGTACACATGATCTCTATTCACTGTAAAATTATAGTTTGTGCCTTTTTGATCTTTTCTACGAACAATAATTATTGGCAACTCTTTGATTGAATGAGGAAGAACTTTTGAAATTTGTTGAATATTCTGTGGAAAACTTATCGTGTGACCTTTGTATTTATATTGACCACCTATTGCATGTGTAACCTGTAAAATTGGATTTACTCGAGCAATCAACATCTCTTCTACCTGAGTTAGATTTGCAAGTTCTCTGGGTTGTGGCCCTGAGTCCATATTATTTGAAGAAGAAAATCTGTTGTTTCCTTTTTCTTGCCAACACCTATTACAAACAGGACCTTCTGATGTGCGTATGACTTTTATTCCAAGGTAACATTCTTGGCACACATAACACATTGTTGGAAAACGAAAGCTATCTATTCGGTTTCGAAAAATGACTTGCAGATTTCTAGAATCATTTTGAAGAATTTCACTATGATTGTCTACATTATTTTCCATTCTTTCATTTAAGTTATCATGTTGTACATATTCACTATTTTCAGGCACATACTCATTTGTCGTTGATTCTTCTGTAATTCCTTGGCATCTATTTCTGCTGAAATTTTCTTCTTCTCCCTGTTCATTTTCTAATTCTTGTACTGTTATCTCTCCTCTTCTTCTACCATATCTTTGTCTCTCTGCATTATTACGCTTTTGTCGAAGTTCTTCCCTTTGATCATCTGTCTTCTCCTCTCGCTGTCTTCATCGACATTCTCTTTGATATGCCCTTCTATATTCTCTTTGCTATTATCTTCTTCGTCCTCACATTGTTGGATTTGACTCGATTGGGGAGGAACTTGTTGACTATTTTCTATTTGATAAAGACAAAATTGTTGTGAATTTCGCTGAGAATCCCTTCTACTTACATTTGCTTCTTTTGAAATTTGATTTTCTAATTGTTGTTCTATTACTTGTGCTCTTCTTGTATTATAATTTTTTCTATTTGCTTCATTACTATGTACATGTTGTTGCTCTTGACTTTGAACATTTTCCATTTGTTCTTGTTTCCTTCTTCGATATTCTCTTTGATATGTCCTTTTATATTCCCTACGATGTTGTCTTCTTTGTTCTTCAGATTGAAATGTAAAGTTATGTTCTGGCATAACTGCAAAATGATATGTATTTAAATAATCTATTTTAATTACTGTATATGAATTTGATTAATTAGACTAAATTTTCATATGTTAATTTTTACAAATGATAAGTTATTTGTATGAGATGCATACATTGATTTTTTTTTCCATTTAAGAAATCATAGGAAACATTCAAACTTTAAGTTGCACTCAATTTGATATATAAACTTTTCGATAAAATAAATATGATTGTTATTTATTGGATATACTTTTTAATTGCTTTAATTTTACAATTAAAGCAATTAAAAAATATTTAAGTATAAACTATTGCTCTAGTCATGCAATACACTCTATCTTATATTCCATGCAAGAGGTTAGAAAGTGATATATAATATTGTTGATATATTATAAAATATATGTAAATTTTCTTATTACTAGTGGTTGGACCTCAGAAAGGTCCAATTTGTACTGCCGATAGCAATTTCTCAGACGAAGATGCAGAACATCATGGCTGAAAATGCATGCATTTAAGACAAGATACTTAGATCACTTGCAAAAAGAATAAATTTAAGTAAATAAAATAAGTAATCACTTTTTAGATTGTACTTAGATCACTTGCAAAAAAGAATAAATTTAAGTAAATAAAATAAGTAATCATTTTTTAGACTGAATTAATATGGTCAAATTTAATCTCAATGAACATCTCTGCAAGTACAAATGATAACTATTGTCATAAACATTTGTAATTTTGATGCAAAACAATAGATATTAGTGTTCCTGAATCTCTAAATTTCGAAGTACTCATCAACAAACTTGAGTTTGGTCACATGATCACTCAAGTTAATAACTCATCAGAAATAAAATGAAGACCACAACATGCAGCAATCCATAATCATTGGTACAATAGATATAAGATCCCTCACTAGTATCTCCCAAATTTTTGCAACATTTCTTCATACAACTTGTGTAATGTGAGATGTTTCTGTTTGCAATATCCGTGTTTCAGATTTGTTCTTCCCAAAAACTGATATCTCTATACTGTAAGCAGGGCTTTGGTTTTGAAGAGGTGTATTAAGAAATTTGGTATATTTTTGTTTGAAGGATTTCAAGTCTCACTATAAGTCGATCAAGATATTGAGAGTTAATGGAACAATGGTATGACCGAGATAATTAAATATCTATCAAATGACAATAACAACGTATTGTAAGAAATTGTAAACAAAAGATTGAAATTGATTATCCCAAAGTGGAGTTGAAAGATGACAAAATGGATAAAGAGATATCTATGGAAAATATTATCTCTAGCACAATCCTCTCTAAAAACATATGGGTGAATTATTACTTCAATATAAAAATAAAAGATATCAAATATAAAAATAAAAGATGTCAAATATATATTAGAGGAAGAAACATTGAGAAGGTTTTTCATAGTCCACTAATTGAATGGAGCTTCTATAAAATAGTGAATTTAATTATTCAGACTCTACAATGAATCATAGCATGTGATCCAAAATATTGATAAAAATTATATTCACAAAATTTTGCCAGAAGAATAATGTATAAAAAGATATTGATATCTAATTATTCAGTGAAGAATTTACCAATTGGGAAAAAATGGACCGCAACAAATATACCTTAGCAAGTAACACCTATTTCTGATTTGCATCGATCTGCTACTTTTTGAACAATACCCTATTCTACATGTATGCCTTGTAGCTGTAACTTCCATGTTTTCAGTAAGGATATATTCCAAGGTACATCCTTTTAATCTTTTGCTCCTCCAATGGTATATCCCAATTCTTTATCCAACTAAGAGTCGAGTCAAAGTAAAAGCATGCAACCTGAATTCTTAACATAGCTTATTATAAACAACAGTCCCAAATCTTTAAGAGAAATTAATCCATCTTTCTGACAGAACAGATTCTAGAATTTACACTAGTCTAGTCACCCAAAATAAGTAACTATGTGCCAGATTGCATTTAGTACAATCTTGCATACATACAAAAATCAAGACTGATTGGGCAAGTTGATCTAAGCAATGAAAATTTTCGCTCAACTTGATTACTTACACAACAACAGTAGTAAATAAATAAAGCAAACAATTAGCTCCTAATGATTGTGTCATCTTTTTGATATGATATACATCACTAATAGATATAATCTTCTTTCAGCTACGTGATTTCCAAATCCTACCTATGTACAAGAGGTTGCCCTTGCCTTCGAAATACTTCTACATCAAGAAACATATAATATTCTCGAAGTGTTAAAAAACATTAGCTATAAAAACAAAACCACAGTAGTGCTTCAAAATTAGAATCTCTCCATTTGACTGAAAGACAAGAAATACATGCATCTTAATCAGTAGAGCATTTACTGGCAATCAATATAATTACCATCAATAATTATTAAGTCTATTACCTGGATCAACGTATCTTTCTTCATCAGCAGCAACTGTCATGTTCCGAACAAGACCAAATTCCATGGTAGCAAAACAAGGATTTCCATCAGGCTTGGTAAGAGGCCATACATGATGTAAGACTTTATGTCGCAGATTGTATATTCATTTAACATAGAGAAAGCATAAGATTAATAGGATACCTATCTAGTTCTCTAGTCATTAAATCCCACGATTTATAAGTTCGTGAAGATACTTTAGCAAAACCATCAATTATTTTCATTCCATCAATATACCTAAAACTATAAGGGCAACAAGCTCAGGAACATCATTTCACAATATGTACGAATAAAGTTGGGGGTATAGTATGTCTCAATATAGTCATAGTGATTGATGGATTTCATACTGAATGTTTTCAAAGAGTTAATCAGAGATGAGGGTTTTAAGCTGAATAGATAACAAAATTAACAAAGATGTGTCCCAAAATGCTAACAAGTTATTATCTTTTAAACCTCGGCATGTGTTTTGAAATTGTACATTGGTTGATAAATGTGGTTACATGGTTAAAGAACTCATGGCAAAGTCCATAGTGATTGACAGACAATACAACGGAATTTTGTTTTGGTGCAACTTTTCGCAGTTTGTTGTTCCTTGTATATCTTCAAAAACAATATACCACCCTAATGTATGATTAATATATAGAAAGGCAACAGATTTAGTTCAAATTTTTCATCATTCCAGCAGTGATCTACATCATTCATGCAGGGTTTCAGTGTCATTTCTGCAATATTTGGCACCCTACATACCTGCTGTATAACAACGGACATTTTGATTTTGAAAGAGGATTTTTAAACAAAATACATAAAATATCAGACCAAAAAATGGCTCATAACAGAATAAAAGTAGAATAAATATGTTCAAAGCAGTTATGGCATTAATAACTATAGCAGAAACATCTCAGAACTGACGATTGAGTCAAAAATTGTGTTTAATTCGAAAAAAGATGAGGTTTCAATTAAATAACAAGAGTGTTCAATTATCAAAAAATTTATTGGGGTGAGTTTATCAAGAAGTCTCATAACGGATTAGGTTTGGGAAACAAGGAATGCAAAGCATTGTTTGAAATATCTTCCCACAAACACATAGATGGGAGAATCAAAATATAAATTTTCCCCCAAATTTGGTTTCACCACCTCCTATATATTGTAGCTGGCAGGGAATTCGTTCAGCCAAAAGCAAAACCCTTAGTTCAAAAGTAACCCCCAAATTGGCAGGGTTGTACAAAATACTCTTTAGTTCAACACATTTTGACTATAGGCACTGCATGTAAGAGAGCAATAATGACAAGATATAACACTCCAAGCTCCCATAGAAATAAAGTTGTAGCAAATAGAAATAAAGCTATAGCAAAAAGCTGACAATTCGATATATCATGTTTAATGTGATGCATTCTATAACAATATCTACAAGCACCAAATTGTGTGTACCATGAATAATAATGCGAAATAAAAAAAGACAAGAAGACTTTACATAAGGACCCAAGCTAGAGTACACCACTCCAAAGATTTGGAAAAATAAAAAATGATCTACCATATCTTGGAAACAAGGATGTTATTTAATAGAGTGCGATGCTAGTTGCATACCAAATAAAACCATAATTTAGGGCCTCATATTTCCTACTAATGTGTCCCTTACCAAAGACCTTAATTATTAGCTACATTATTGAAAATACCCTCATTTTCTCTATGAAAATGCCATAAAATCAAAGTCTAGCATATAATTATCATGTTATGTGGTTTCCTTAACAGAACATCAAAGTCTAGCATATAATTATACAAATCTAAGCCTCAAATTTATTGATAGCTTATTTTCACACCCATTCCATCCATCATCAAACCAAACCAAGTGGATGCAAAATCAAATTGGGGCCTATCAGAAAATATCAAACCTGGATCTTAAAGGGTATAATAGAATTTTAATTTTTTCATGTGTTATCTAGGATTCTCCAGAGTCCAGAAAATCTCTAAATTTTTCAATAATAATTGTTTCTTTAACTTAATTTGCAACTTTATTATTGTTTGTGATTCTTTATTGTTCCAACAACTAATCTGTTCTTGTATTAGAGTTGACTGTTTGATTGGACGCTTAGTTAGCATTGTTTGGGCTTATCAAACAATGGATACACCTAAAGGCCCCATCTTACTGAAGAAATTGAGACTAATGCTAACATAAAATCTGGAACTCTAATTGGATGCTAACTTGTTGCCATTAGAATACAACAAATTGAATTGGAAAAACATATTAAATTCATTACGGTAGCATGGCTGATTGAAACACAACCATGACTGGTATCTGAAGCAAAATCTGGAACTTTAGTGAAGAGAATTAACTTTGGATTATACAATGAATACATGTTCTTCACAAGAAGAAACTCTGTTGCCAAATAGAATTACAGTCCCCTTAGTAGCAAAGCTTTTCTAGATGAGCTTTTATAGAGAGATTGTGGAGGCTTTACAATGATAGACAATAAAAGTTAGTTATTGGTAGCCCATAGCCATATACTATTCAGTAAGATATCTGGCAAGTTTTTGTTTAATTCAATTTGTCCATATCACTTGTAAGTTTATATGTAGCATGCAAAAGCTTTCCTCACTCCCTTGAGGGACTGTACATGAAGTGAGAAGTCTTACAGATTAATGTTTCATTGCACATGGAAAATACCAAAATTAATCAGTGATTATGCCCTTGTCAATTTTTTTGATGGTGCTCTAGAATTTTATCTTTAATTTTTGGAGTCTTTTGCGGGCTGATGACTAAGTTTCATTTTGTCTTATATAATTTTATTCATGGGCATCTACATAATATCTATGTTGGTTGTAATACCACTTGCTATGGGGATACAATGGTCCATGCAGATGTCATAAAAGATACAAAGAGAATTATCTCAATTTTTCTGACATTGGAAAAGAAGAAAGGATTCCTCTAAAAATTACATTACTGAACCCAAACATTCAAATCTTGCCTAAGCTATGTGAAAACAATTTGCTCAAAGGAAGGGTCAGTGGATGTTACTACTTACCAATTCCTTCCAAGAATCTCCTTGGCCTTGTAACCAGTGACATACTCAAAGACCGTATTGACATAAATAATGGGTTGATTTGGCTCAAGGGCATCCGTTACAACAAAGACACATGGGGTAGAATGCAGCAGGTTATCTATCCCCATAGGAACCGACCCTCCATCACTCAGCAAAAACCCATCATCCTCACATATTTTCATGGAATCTTCCTCCTCCCCTATGCTGATATCAGACTCACTGTCCCACTCCATAATATATTTCCTCTCTCTGTCCAAAACCTGCTTAGTTCCAAACCTGTGACCGAGAACCCATCTCCCGTAAACAACCAAAATACCACGTGCTAATCCCCAATTGAGCTGCTTGCAACCCCCAAAATCCAAAACACTTAATATTTCTCTCTATTTTGTCGAAATTAGATAATAATCAAGATATATCATAAAGTCTCCAATTCTAGGCCCTATAAAGTAAAATATTTTCAAACCCCCAAATTTCCTCAATTTTGTGTTCACTTCTTCTCCTAGCCACCATCTTGAAAACCCATCTTCAAAATCCAATTTAAAAGCGATGAAACACAAAATTCCCAGACCCCACCTCAATTAAATGCTAAACACCATTGTTCTTTGATGAATTTTGAGATAAATTAATAACAAACTTCAACCTACTAGATTCGTCTCTTCTTCCTTTGCTGCGCCTGGTTCTGGTTCTTGAACCCGCTCAGATGCTTCTGCAAGAACACCTAGCACCCAATCTGTAGGAACTCCATCTCGATCTCGATATGCTTATGCATATACATCTGAAACTCCTTCCTTTGATTCATCAATAGATTAAGCAGTGGATTCTTATCAAAGTATACGAATCACATATTGGAATCATGGAAAAATGCTCTATCTCAGATGAAACAAAACTTCAACAATATTTTCATGAGAATTCCTAATGCATGACTTTGTTTTCAAAAGTCATATATACTGAACTTTTGGATACAAATTTGTATATATATTTTGCTTTATCATTTTGGAATTGTTGTCAAAGGGGGAGTAATAATATGTATGTATGTGTGTTTATTTTTGAAAATTTTGTTTTATGCATGCATTAAGGAGGAGCATTATAGTGTTACATTCAAAAGGGAGCTTAAGGATATATATGTAAATATGTTGTGTATGCACACTTAGCAGTATTCTAAATTACTCAAAATTTTCTAAGTGTTACCATCAATGTCAAAGGGGGAGATTGTTGGCTTGATGATGATTGTAATGTATTGATCACTTGTTGTCATTGATGAAACACTCTCACACACATATATGATAACATTGACTACTGGTGTAACTTCAATTGTGTTACACTACCAACCGGTATGTACCTATGAGATAACCTATGATAACACCAGATCAACATCAGAATCAGGATGAAGATGAAGAAGAAGATCTAGTGGAAGATTCCATAACAACGGTTAACTAGTTTTATTTCAACCGGTATGCTCTAACTGGTATCTTCTGTGATGAGTTACCAACACCGTTTGTTTGGTGGTCATTTTTGTGATGAGTTATGATTATGTGTCTAGATTCACTGTACCTAGGAAATTGTGTTCTTATGGCCGACATAAGGATTATATGTCTATTTAAAGACATCGTAGAGAATCATTTTATGACTCTTTTTAATGAAAAAAAAGAAAACAGATAGAGAGTTGTTATATGAAAAGAGTGAAAAAGATTTTTTTGAGAAGTGATAAATGTTAAGATGTAGAGCAGTATTGAATGTACTTAGAAGGATCTGATCAAGCAATTCTGGTTGTTTTCTAATCATTACAACAGGTGCAAATCCCTTAATCGTGTAAGCTCTAACAAGCTTCATTGTACAAATCCTCTAACAAGATGATCCATTAGTTTGGATTCTCAAATCCTCCAGCAAGGTTACTCCTAATAGGGTAGTACTCTTAACAGGGTATAGGCTTCTAATCAAGATTGGAATCTCTAACAAGATTTGCTCCTAGCAGAGCTCTTTGTAAGGCCTTAACTGGTCAGTTTTCTATTACTACAGATAGTTAACTTGTGAGTTCCATCTCACCACGGTTTTTACCTATTTGGGTTTTCCACTTATAGATGCTTGTGTTATGGTGGAAGTTATACTTTATGTGGATGTTATTATTTCATTCTAGATAGCATGTATTTTATCTAACTACTTGGTTAAATTCATCTACAAATTAGTATTTAAAGTAGTGTGTTTTGTAGTCACTGATTCACCCCCCCCTCTCAGTGCTTTTCAAGTCCATCAATCCAATATACTTTACTGATCCAAACATGTCAGAAGTGTCAAACAAATAATCTCTTATGCCAATAACACTAGATTTTATACTGGTAACCTGTCTGTCGATAACCATCCATATCATCCAACGTAAATTTGTCTATCAGTAACAGCTAGTGTTGACATTAATGAAAAAACATCAATGCCACACATAATCAATTCACCCATAATTCCAACATAAACCAATAACCTCTCATGATAAATAGGATTAGCACTAGGGTTTTCTCTATGCTCTATAATAGTAGCATTAAGGGAAGATAGGAGGTATAAGGGGAAATAAACTCTCACTGGGTGTCTAAAATAATTGAGTAAGATGAAATGGTGCCCAAAGACTCTCGAGTAGTGGTCGTCCATGGTGATATATTCCATGATCACCTCTACCACTTCCCTCCAAAGTGGCTTGATAGTGGCTACATCATAGCAAGTTTTATTTTTCTTGACCAACATTTTCCTTTCCTTGTCATTTTTGAGAAATTTCTTCACCGCTGGGTCAAAGCATTTTCTATCTTTGTAGAATTTGAGTCCCTTGGTAGATAAACCTATCATTTTGGCAATTAAGTTCTCATCAATCACTAGAGACTTCCCAAATAGAGTAACTTTTCCCTCATTCCACCCTTTGGCAAAAATCTTTGTTACTTTTGGATTCTAGCCATGCAACTTTACAATGTAGAGCATTAATTCCCCCTTCTCTATAATTCTCCAAATAGTCGGGTTGGTCCTTAGCCCTTCACATTCCACAAGTTCTGCATGACATCTATCTCCTCCCATTTTAGCAATACTAGAGCCCTCAAGTAAAGAGTGGTTTGACAGAATGTGCAACTAAGTTAAAAACTAGAAGAACTCTTGAATAACCTAGAAAGCATGTGAGCAATTATGCAAAGGACCTCCTCTATTCTCACCATGATGGCCTCTATGAATAGTAATAATGGTTCCTCCCATCATCGATATTAGTAATGTGATGTGATACTTCCACGTATCTCATGTGATCTATAATATCTAAGAAGAGAACCGACTTCATCCTCCAAGTTGTCTTCAGTAGTCCATGCCATCCTCCCCTTAGCTATCACCCCCTTGTTGGCAAAGAAATCTGCCACTAAGTTAGACTTCCTATAAGAATGGGAGATAAAAAAATTCAAAAGAAAAAATAATCTTTTTTGATAAATTTATCCATTCCTATATAGTCCATGAGGCTTTAATATTCCCTTTGAGACACTGGATAATATTGTTTAAGTCCCCTTCAATCCAAAAATTTTTGCAATTAATTTGATGGACCAACAATAAGACTTGATAGACCCCAATGGCTTTGACAAAGGTGGTTGGTCTGGTTACCCATGGGGAACGCCACCATTGATATGAACCTGTCTTTCTCATCCCTAGTCACTCCCCCACACCCAACGGACCCAGGATTACCCTTGGCTGCTCCATCAAAATTATTTTTTATCCATCCCTTAGGAGGAAATCTTCTAGAACACATCCTCTCTATATTTTTTAACATTCCTTATAGCTTTTGAGATGTCAAATTTTAACTTGTCATTCCTTAGATACCTCATAGTCATAGGCCTGACATATCTGCTTCTCCCTCTTCTTAAGCTGATTGTCTTAAACATTCATATTCTCTCCAATGGCCCTTAGGATTTTTGAAAGACAATATCCACTAAGAGAGTAGCTTCCTAAAATATTCTATTATTTCTTTCTTTCCAAATACCCCACACAGCATGAGGGAACACAAAGGACCATAGTAATTGAATGTCCTGATTGGCAAAGGGCACTTTCCATTGACAATAAAAGTCAAGGATAGACTCAAGAAAGATCCAAGATAAGTTCCAATTCTTTAAAACTTGATCCCAAATATCCCGAGCAAAGGAGCAATGAAGAAAAATATGGGGAGAAGATTCATCCTCAACCAGATAAAGATAACACCTATTAGGAAGCAAAACACCTCTTTGGTGTAAATTATCTGTAGTTAATAACTTGTTTTGAAGGAGGATCCAAAATAAAATATTAATTTTAGGTATGAGGTTCTTCACCCAATCCTTGGCTCATAGGGGCAAGGAAGAATTGGATTGAGATAAAATAGAGACAACATAAGAGACAGAAAAAACTCTAGAAGGAGTCAATCTCTAGACTAAACAATCCTCCACTCCAGAATTGAGAGACAATTGAAGGGGCAACAAAGATTCATTGATTTGACCAAGGTTAACCCAATGACCCTCCTACCAATAATCTCCAAAAAATCGACCAAATTTGTGTTAGATACTTGGTCAGTCCCAAAGACATTGAGAGGGGGGGGGGGGGTGAATCAACGTGTAACTGATAAATGAAATATTTAAACTTGTTTGCAACTTTACAACAAAAATTAATGTACTGGTAAACAAGAAAGAAAACAATAAAGAGAAATAACAGTATAACCATCAATGCACACCATAACAAAGATATTTTTGGCAAGGAAACCCAATAGGGGAAAAACCTCAGTGGGATTTGTGACCCACCATATTTACTCACTGGCCAATATGAATAAATATTACTGATATAATAGGGGCCTGCACATGCAGGAAGGCCAACAACCTAGAGCTCACTGCTCAATCACAAAAAGGAGTCACACTGACTACAAAATTGGATGATTAAATTCAATGACAATATACTGCTCAAAATAGCATCTACAATGCTTGATTAAATACCGGTTTAAGCTCTGTCAAATACCTCTGCCATAAACCTTTCTTCACTCCGCTCTCCTCTTATTCTCTCATCAAAATGCATATACAAATATTCGCTCTCATATTCCACTTGCATTAATTACCTATACATATTTCACATACCTATCACACTTTTAAAATGACCTATAAGGTCTCAAACATATATGAGTCTTTACAATACATCATGTTGGCTATACAATATAATTATAATACAAAACAATATAATTTCCATGTTGTCTGGGGTGTTGGTAAGATCTTCTATTGGTGTAGACTGGGTGCTAGTGAGAATAATGTTGTTGTGCTTGCCGGTGCTAGTAGATGATGTTTGTTGTCGGTGTAAGCTATGAACCATGTTACCAATTGGTTGCCATCAATGAAAACATCAACTATTCTCATCTGAGTGTAGAATGCCATCAATTTCCCCCTTTGGCATTGATGGAAATAGTTATGAGAAAAATCCAAAAACTGATATCCAAAAATGAAGTCCAAAAATAGGAGTGTTCCCCCTAAGAAAATGATCTCTTCTGTACATTTTTCTCCATACTACTACTCCCCCTTTGACATCAATGACAAAGGATGTTAAAAAGAATCAAAGAATTCAAAATTATACCTCATAGACTATATCCTATTATGTATAATTTGAAAGATATCCACCAAAATTAGATTAAGACTCTGCATGAATTTGGTGTTGTCAGATATAATTGTTTCAGTCTGCAGCATCATACCGGTCAGATAATGCATTTGTTACTCCGATGATCTTTCTCCTTGAATTGTTGCTTTAGACAACTCAATCCATTGAGTTATAAGGTTGTCCAATCTAGGACCAAGTTTATTTTTCAGCTCTCTTCATTCTTATCCTTGCTTTTTCTTTTTCTACTTTCTCAATATTTTCCTCAAAAACTATCATTTCTTGATAAAAAACTGAGGTAAGTTCTGAAGAACCTATCATACTATCTGCTATATCATCAATCTCTTTTTGTGTTTACTTTATCTCTTCCTCAATGTCTTTTGTCAAGTTGTGAGGCTTGCATGCTTCCTTATATAGTTCTTTATATTCCAGATTAGTGTAATTAAGTACCGGTAATAAGGAATCAATGTGCTCAGTACAATCCTTGATAGTGTTATCGAAGAATTCACTTTTCTCCTTATTCACCCTTTCCTTAATAGTCTCCTCATTTATTTTATCTACAATTAGAATATTTGAAGCAATGAATTTGGACAATGTGTCTAATTTACCTAAAAATCCATCAATATGATCTATCTTAAAAGCCGGTGAAATCATTTTCAATATAGGTAAGGTATCATCAATGGCCTTAAATGCTAAGGCGTTGCAATCTATGATCCTCTTTATTGAATCCAAAAGTACATCAGTCACATTTGTAGGCCTGTAATCCATGGTGGAAGTGCTAGGCACAACAATAACTTTCTTTTCTTCAGATACTTGTCCAATTGCCTTAACCACTTCTTCCTTGTTTCCATCATTGACCTCTTCTTTATTCACTATTTTTGCCTTTTGCTCACTCTGTGTTTCAGCTTTGCTTTCAAACTTACTGCCATCCTTACTCTTTGTCTTGCTACATCACTTTCAATTGTTTCAGCACTACCAAATATTTTCTCTGATGGTTCCGGTGGAGCATCTAGGAGTATTTTTGCATATGATTCCAAAATGTGAGAGTCCACCTCATATCCCATTTCAGTGATCCATACTATTCTAGGTCTAACTGCTTCCATCCATATTTCATCTCTCTTTACTACAAAGTATATTTGTTTATCATATTTGTCTACGATGCTTTGGGAAATCCTTTCTCTCTGTTTCATTTTGGTTTGGAAATTTTTGAAGAAGTCTTTAACTAATTCATCACTGTTAGCTCCCATACCATTGATTGCCTCCTTTATTTATTTTCCAACAGAAATATCATAGACAAAATCCTTATGACCTATGCCGGGGATCTCCTTTGAAAAGTAAAGCATTAAACATACTAACAAATTTCCAAACTTGAATGTTCCTTTCTTGTCACCTTTTATCTTATCCAAATTTTCTAGCAATTCATCCTTCATCCATTCACAAATTTTAATCTTTGCATTATTTACAATCATCTCATGTGCACCGCAAATGTATGAACTAGACACAAAATTCAACCTATTTGTGTGACCAAATTTATATCCAATTATCATGCTAAAAAATTTAACATTTTTATCCTTTATGTCATTAACCCTAAGTGACCAATTGTTATATGTAGCCCCGGTTAAGCTCATAACTTCCTTGTTAGGGATTTTCTTCTTCTTGTCAGGTCTAGAATTGGTGGAGGGTAAACCAGTAACAACTTTGATAGCTTACTTGGTAATCTTGAATACCAAGTTCAACCATATAAATTCTCCGTGAACGCTGCTAAGGACATAGCGGAGGACTTCATCTGAGAATTCTGGCATATGGAGGATGTCTATGAAACCTAAATCCTCAACTGCCTTATGTTTTGGTTTCACTATCCCATCCTTGTCAGTAATTACATTCATGTACATGTTCATCAAATCTTCAGATCCTAAACTTTCTATGTTGCAATGTATGTATTCCCTAGGGTCTTCAGTGAATGCGACTCCCTTCAGGATTTTGGAAAATGCACCAATAGAATCATCTTGTTTTTCTATCTTGGGAATGATCTTAAAAATGGGTCTAGGTCGCTTAATGCTTTCCACAATGATAGGGTTTGCTACGAATTCAAGAATAGAAGATGAAGATGCCATTATGAAAGATAAATACCTCTTAACTATGAAATCCTTAAATGCCCTAAAAAAGACCTTTGTTGCTTCACCTTTAGAATGCTCAAATTTTCTATCTTGGAATGCTTGGATGCTTAGTGAATTGAAATGAGAGGTTATAATGCTTTTATAACCAAAATTTTGACTTACAACAACAATTAATGCTCGCCGGTGAAGTGAAAAAACTCCACATATCTGTCGGTAAAGAAGAAATATAACTTCTTACCATCAATTGAGGGTAAATGCATGGTTTTCAATTTATTTCCTTACCCTTAAGGATTATTCCTTAGTTGGATGAAGAATCTTTTGCCAATGTAGGATTACCTTGTTCTACCAGTGTAGTGACAGATTCATCACCTCTCTGATATCTCTTCCTAATCCATTGTTTTGAAAATTCTTGCTTCATTTCAGTCACCTTTTCTTTGCCTTTGTTATTAGCTCCTTTATTGTTCGCTGGTATAGTCTTACTTCTACAAAATTTTGCAATATGCCCAATCTTGTTGTTAGGTCCCAAAGACAATTGAGAGAGGGGGAGGGGGTGGTGAATTAGTTTTCAATAAACTCAAACTAGAATTAACTTAACCAAAACCTAATGCACAATACAGGTAAACCAAACTTTATGCCGATAGACAGTTTATCAGTTAATTGCAGTACTGGTAAAGATTAATGCATGAAACAGAAAGACAATAACATCCACAACACATAACACCAATATTTGTACGTGGAAACCCTATAAGGGGAAAACCCATGTTGGGAAACCTTACCCATAATTAGATGATACTATTGCAGATAGTATGTGTGTACAATAAGGGGTCTACACATGCAAAAAGGCCAAGCACCTAGAGCTCATTGCTCAATCACAAAATGATCACACTGACTACAATTGGATGATTAAATCCAATGATAATGTACTGCTCAAAATAACATCTTCATATGCTAGATTCAGTACCGGTTTAGCTTTGATATGCCTTCTTCAAACCTTCTTTCAATCATGAATGATGTATACGTGTATAGCTCTGCTTATATTCACATATACCTTATTACAATCTCTTACCTTGCATATCTTAATCTCACAAATGAGATCGTACATTTATACCATAACCTAAGACCAATTGAGCAGGTTGGCTCACTAAAAGGTATTACAATAAAATCAATTACAAATGAAACAATATCCGATGCATGATGTCCGCTCAATGCGTTTACAGTAATAACAAATCATCTCCATGATGCGTTGTGCTGATTTGGAATAGATAAGTCTGTCGGTGTATATCCTGGACCTATTTGTCGGTAACAACAAATATGTAAACTCGAATATACCAATGAAAAAATCACCAAGAGAAAGTGTCCAAATGATGTCTTAGACATAACCAAGTATTCTCCAAGTGATTCCAAGTGTCGGTGAATAATATAACCTGTCGGTGAACCAAATATCGGTGACTGTGAAAAAGTCATTTGCTTGCCGGTGAACATAACCAAATCTCCAAGTGTTGATAAGTTGACGAGTGTTGACATCAATGACAAAACCATATTAACATATCCAAAATACCAACACTTGTTACATGCATAATAAGTTACATTGTTTCTTTGAATAACCTTTCCATAACCTTGATTGGTTTGAGTTCTGCATTGATTAGATAAATGTCCAAATCTACCACAAACATATAATTTCACATTCATTCTGCAATTGTTTGAGTTATGAACCATTTTATTGCATTTGGAACATTGACTGGTGGGTAAGTTTGTATTCTGATTATTCTTAAATCTACATTGATTTGCTCTATGACTAGATTTGTTGCAATTAAAACATTTCCCATTAAATTTATAAGCATTAGGTTTCCTTATCGGTTTGTTGTGATCATGGTTGTTTGCAGTCCCTGAACTTTCTCCATGTTCAAATCCAAGTCCAATTGTTTCTCCATCATGTTTTTGACTTTTCAACATATCATCAAGATTATCTAAACTCTTCTTGAATTTGTCTTTGTATTCATTTGCAGTGACCAACTCACTTTCCAAAGTGCTAACTTGTCTGAAAAGTTCCTCTTTGTCATGTTGCATGTGAATCAAATCAGTTTTGAACATATCATTTTTATAACTATGCCTTTGAGATTCATCCGATCTTTCATTTAGTCTTCTAGCCAAATCTTCCTCATTTCTCTTTCTATCTTCAATATCCTTGCATAGTCTCATGGTTAAATCTTGCATCTCATTCTTCATCTTATTGTTCTCTTTTCTTAATTTATCTGCAATATCTCTAAGAGTTTCTTTTTCTTCATCATCTTGATTTTACAATTGCACATGTAATTCTTTTCTCTTATTCTTTGCTATAACTAGGTTATCTTGAAGTGCTTTGATAAATTCCCGAGCAGTTCTAAGTTCATCTTCCAAATTGATATTCTTCAATTTTTCTGAATCAAAATCTTTAAGAGCTCCTTCCAACTGTTGTCTCAAGCTTTCCATTAATACCAGTTTCAGAATATTCCTCAAGCTGTTGGGCTTCTGCAAATAGAGGACTAGGCTCTGATACCAATTTTTAGATACTTGAACAGTCCCAAAGACGCTGAAAGGGGGGGCGGGGAGTGAATCAGTGTCTAACCGGTAAATGAAATATTTAAACTTGTTTGCAACTTTACAACCCAAATTAATGTACTGATAAACAAGCAATAAAGCAATAAAGAGAAATAATAGTATAACCATCAATGCACACCATAACACAGATATTTTTGGCGAGGAAACTTGGTAGGGGAAAAACCTTAGTGGGATTTGTGACCCACAATATTTACTCACTAGCCAATATGAATAAATATTACTAATACAATAGGGGCCTGCACATGCAGGAAGGCCAACAACCTAGAGCTCACTGCTCAATCACAAAAAGGAGTCACACTAACTAAAAAATTGGATGATTAAATCCAATGACAATGTACTACTCAAAATAGCATCTACAATTCTTGATTCAGTACCAATTTAAGCTCTATCAAATACCTCTGCCATAAACCTTTCTTCTCTCTGCTCCCCTCTTATTCGCTCATCAAAATTATTACATCAAAATGCATATATAGATATTCGCTATCATATTCCACTTGTATTAATTACCTATACATATTTTGCATACCTATCACACTTTTAAAATGACCTATAAGACCTCATACATATATGAGTCTTTACAATACATCATGTCGACAATATAATATAATTACAATACAAAACAATATAATTTCCATGGCGGCTATGGTGTTGGTAAGATCTTCTATTGGTGTAGACTGGGTGCCAGTGAGAATAATCTTGTTGTGTTTGCCGGTGCTGGTAGATGATGTTTGTTGCCAGTGTAAGCTGTGAACCATGTTACCAGTTGGTTTCCATCAATGAAAACATCAACTATTCTCATCTAAGTGTAGAATGCCAACAATTTGACCTTACATTCTTCAATAAAAGAAATAAAAGAAGAGGATTTGCAAATAGGTTCCTGGAAAATCCTTGTCCTCCCATAATAAGGCCTTTTTGCCATCCATAATTTAACATCTCCCACCTCTCATGACAACCTACCTAGATTTAATGACATTATTTCACAAAGTAGATCCCAAAAGAATATTATGGGATTGAAGAAAATCCTTAAGAGAACTGACACTATGTAAGTATTTTCTATGCCAAATAGAATTCCATTCTCTAAAATCAAAAAAGGATCTCCAAATGTGTTTGACCAGAAGGGTTTGTTGAAAATTTTAATATTCCTAAGGCCAAGGCCTCCCAACCTCTTTGGTCTACAAACACCTTCACAAGAAATAAGAAGAATCCTCTTTCTTTCCTCAACACCATACCATAAGAAACATATATGTATCTTCTCAATGATGTTAGCGAACTTGGAAGGGATTTTGAAGAGGCTAAGAGCATGAACTGACAGATTCTGAAGGGAAGATTTAAGGAGCTGAATCTTCCCTGCCTGACTGAGAAGAACACCTTTCCATCTAGCCAATTTCCTATTAAACTTGTCATGAGAGAGATCCAGAAAGCATCAGGGGGTTTATAACACAATGGAAGCCTAAGATAAATAGAGTGGAGGACACCAATCAAACAACCTAGAATGGAAGCGATCTTCTTCTGTCTTTCATTCAAGATATTGAAAGAAAAGAGAGATCTCTTCCTCTTATTCACTTAGTGTCTTGATGCCTTTTCATACAGATCTAGGGTCTCTTGATAACTCTTGCTTCCCCTATGGTCGAACATCCCATCAAAATAGTATCATCAATGAATTATTGATGAGAGTAGACCAAGGATATCGAGGAACGCTTAAGGCCTTTCATGTTACCTTCATTCACCAACTTGTGCATATACCTTCCTAGACATTCTGCCATCAAAATAAAGAGGATAGGAGACATAAGGTCACCCTATTTTAGGCCCCTAGAGACCTTAAAAAAATGAGAAGGGGAACCGTTGATAATAAAAGTCGAGGAAGAAGAGGAGATAAGCTACCAAATAAGCTGAAGGACCCTATCCATAAATCCAATAGTCTTTAAAACTTTTAGTAAAATATACTAGTTCACCCTATCATAGGCTTTGGATAGGTCAAGTTTGAGAAAAAACCCTTTCTTTTTGGAAACCTCTAGAGAGTGGATATTATCATGCATAGTGATAATGGAGTCAAGGATTTTCCTTCCCAGAACAAAACCATTTTTCTAGGGAGAAATTAAAAGTGGGAGAACAACCAACAATCTATAAGTAATGACTTTGGAAATAATCTTATAGAAAGAATTACAAAGACATCTGCCCATGGAAACTTGGGGATAAGAACAATAAAGGTAGAATTGGTTTCCTTTAGGATATTTCTTGACCCAAATAATTCCTTAACAAAATTGACCACATCCTCAGCCACAATATCCCAAAAAACTTTGAAGAAAAACATAGGAAAGCCATCTGGGCCCATGGTTTTGTTACCTTCAAAAGAGAACACCACTTTCTTCACTTCATTAGAAGAGGGAATAGCTAATAAAAAATTGTTTTGATCTACATTTAATATACTAAGGATACCTTCAATAAAACCTTGCTACACATTCTCATCCAATCTATCCTCAACTGAGAGGAGGTTGCTGAAAAACTAATCCACTTCTCTTCTAATATCATCCTTCTTTTCAATCTTGAATCTATCTTTAAAGACACGAGAGATCCTATTTTTCGTCTTGTGTTTAAGTGCCCTCATATGAAAAAACTAAGTATTATTATACCTCGAGGACAACCAAAATGATCTAGATCTCTATTTTCAAAATTCTTCCTCTTTTAATATAATGTCATGATATTTGGTAATAATCTCATTCTCTCTTGCCAAGTGATCATCAATATACCCTTCTTTTTGAACTTTATCATGAATTTATTTCAAATCCAATTGAGTAGCCACTTTCATTTAAAAAATGTCCCCAAAAAGTTCCTTGTTCCATTTCCTAATATTGCATTTGACTTCCTTTAATTTTTTGGCCACCCTAAACATAGTTGTACCTACCACCTAGATGCTCTACTAGTCCCTGATAGAATCTCTCAATAGTGAGTGAAAAAGCTGCATCCTTTCAAATCTGAAGGGAAATTTCTTTTCCCGTTTCCAAATTTAGAAACAAAGCTTATATGGTAGTTATCTGATCTAGCCCTCAATAAGGGTAGTTTGGGAACAAGAATATTCAACTAACCACTCAATAGATATAAGGGAGTGATCCAAACAAACCTGAATTAGATCATTCCCAACCCTCATGTTAGTCCAAGTGAAAGAAGCTCCTCTTAAATCAACCTCATGCATACCTTGGTCATTGATGAATTCCATTAGGTCCAGTTTGTTGTCCATATGAATCTAAGATTCACCAAACTTCTCCACTTCATGTAGAGGAGTATTGAAATCCCCATGATAATCTAGTTCTCTTCAGGGAATTTCTTCTAAAAGAAGCAAGATTGGTCCCGAAAATTCTTCTAGCATTTTTATTGTCGGAGCATAGATGTTTGACAAAATCCAAGAAAAATCATCTCTAATGTGTGTAAATCTAGTTCAACAATGTGATTAGCATCCTCCCAAACCAAGTTTCCTTGGATATAGTTATAGGTCCAAAAAGTAACTAATCCACCTGAAGCACCTTCTTAACTATTTCCAAAAACACCCCAATTCCTAAAAGGTTTAATTATTCAACTCTTTCCTTAGGCATTTTTGTTTCCTGAACTAACAAAATATCAAGCTTTTGGTCCCTAACAAAACTATGCAAAATATCTTATTTATGAGAGATATTAAGTCCCCACAAGTTCCCTGACATGATTTTCATTTCTTACCAGGGGAACAAATTTTAGTGATGGTTCTCTGGGTCCCATCCACAATGTTCTAGAGGCACTCTTGATCCCTGTATCATTTAGTCAGTTTCCTTCCCATAAAACTCTTACTAGCACCACAGTCAGCCTTTGATCTATTTTTGGTGGAGACTCCTTGGGTAAGTGCACCAAGATGGTGAACAAAAAGGGGGGTATAAATGGCCATTTTTTTTTTCTAAAAATAGGTAAACCCAAACTTCAAAGAGCTATTTGAAGGTCATGCACTCAAAACTAGGAGTTGAAAAAATAATAAGAATTATAGTGCTCTGAACCTAGTTTCTAAACTACCATTTAAAAAAAAAATTGGATAAGATTAAGAGGGTCAAACCTTTCACGCACAAAAAACTGTTCCTGATTTTTTTTGAAAAATATAACATAGCTGTTTTTCATGCGCGCCACAAAATATATAGTTAGATTTATTATTTTGCAAAACCCTTTGGTAGGATGATAGGTAAGAGTGAGATCTAGAAGTTGTGTATTTTTTTGTAATTCTTTGTTGAGTATTGTATTTTTTATGATTTTTGGAAGTGACCACATCTTGAAAAATTTGGTACCTGTTCGTGTGTTGGGCATAACTTGCATCAAAATAATCAAAAATGCAATTTTTTTTTTGAAGTGTATAGAATCTAGTGTAGAACAATAATATGTAATTTATTTTGAATTTGGTCAAGTATATCAAAATTTATTTAAAAAATGGTAGACATATGTCTGTGAGGACTGTCAAGGCACTGATAAAGAAAATTAAAGTTTACTACGCTAATGTTGTCCAAAAATTAAAAAAATTATATGATCAAAAAACTAAGAAGATGTGTGAGATTATGGTGGTAATTTTAGAGATACCCACTTCATGATTTGTAAACCCGATGACGATGAATTCAAGAAATAATGGTGGAGGATGAAAAAATGTGTAAAGGAACAAAAAAGGGGGGGAAATGGGCTTGCAAGCCTTAGGGTCATTTTCCAACCCTCTTACCAAGCCAAAACTCGCATGGGTTTTGAAGAACCAAAATTACTATTTGCAGTTCTTCATAACCGGTACGGGTTATGAAGAACTAGAAATATTTTTTTTGTTTCACAAAACCCATACGGGTTATGAAGAACTAAAAACATTTTTTTGGGTTTCACAAAACCTGTATGGGTTATGAAGACATAATAATGTATGCTTGTAAACTTAGCATTTACTACACATGTTTTAGACATACCTAGATAATATGTGTTTATGTATATATATATGCATATCTATAGTTATATATACATATATTTATATAGATATATGTATATATGTTTGTATACATGCATGTACCTCTTCTTTTCCTCTCTCTCTCTCTTGTCTTACTTGCCCCATCATTGTCTTTGTCTATTCTGAGCCCTAATTATCTTCCTTGAGTTCTATCTCATCTCTCTCCCCCTCACACTTCTCTATTTTTTGATTCTCTCACCCTTTTCTCCTTCTTGTTCTCTCTCTACCTCATGTCTCTAACGCTCTCCTCCTCCTCCTACTCTCTCTCTCTCTCTCTCTCTCTCTCTCTCTCTCTCTCTCTCACACACACACACACACACACACACACACACACACACACACACACACATTATCCTATCCTATTCTCACCCTCTCCCCCTTCTCTCTCTTTCTCTCCCCCTCCCTCTCCATCTCCTCCCTCTCCCTCCGCCTTTCGTTATCTTAAATATCTCTTTCTCTCCCTCTCCCTCTCTTTATCCTATTCTCCCCATCTCCACCCTCCCTCTCCCTTCCTCTCTCCCTCTCCCCCTCTCCTTTTCGAAATCTCCCTCTCTCCCTCTCCCTTTCTCTCTCCCTCTCCCCCTCTCCTTTTCCAAATCTCCCTCTCTCCCTCTCCCTTTCTCTCTCCCTCTCCCCCTCTCCTTTTCCCAATCTCCCTCTCTCTCCTTCTCCCCCTCTCCTTTCCCCAATCTCCCTCTCTCCCTCTCCCTCTCCTTCTCTCCCTATCTCCCTCCCCCCCTCTCTCTCTCCCCCCCTCTCCTTTTCTCAATCTCCCTCTCTCTCCCCTCCCTCCCTCTCTCCCTATCCCTCCCTCTCTCCCTCTCCCTCTCCCCATCTCCTTTTCCCAATCTCCCTCTCTCTCCCTCCCCCTTTCCTTCTCTCCCTCTCTCTCCCTCTCCTTTTCCCAATCTCCCTCTCTCTCCCTCTCTCTCTCTCCCTCCCCCTCTCCTTCCCTCTCCCTCTCCTCTCCCCCTCTCCTTTTCCCAATCTCCCTCTTTCTCCCTCTCCCCCTCTCCTTTCCCCAATCTCCCTCTCTCCCTCCCCCTCTCCTTCTCTCCCTCTCTCCCTCTCATTTTCCCAATCTCCCTCTCTCTCTCTCCCTCTCTCTCTCTCCCTCCCCCTCTCCTTCTCTCCTTCTCCCCCTCTCCCCCTCTCCTTTCCCAAATCTCTCTTTTTCCCAATGTCCCTCTCTCTCCCTCTCCCTCCCCCTCTCCTTTAAACAATCTCGCTCTCTCCCTCTCCCTCTCTCCCTCCCCCTTTCCTTCTCTCCCTCTCTCCCTCTCTCTCCCTCTCCCCCTCTCCTTTTCCCAATCTCCCTCTCTCTCCCTCTCCCCCTCTCCTTTCCCCAATCTCCCTCTCTCCCTCCCCCTCTCCTTCTCTCTAGGTCTCTCCCTCTCCTCTTCGCAATCTCCCTCTCTCTCCCTCTCCCTCTCCCTCTCCCTTCCTCTCTCCCTATCCCCCTCTCCTTTTCCCTCCCTCTCCCTCCCTCTCTTGATCTCCCCCTCTATTTTTCCCAATCTCACTTTCTCTCCCTCTCCCCCCTCTCCTTTCCCCAATCTCCCTCTCTCTCCCTCTCCCTCTCCCCCTCTCCCCCTCTCCTTTTCCCAATCTCTCTCTCTCCCTCTCCCCCTCTCCTTTCCTCAATCTCTCCTTTCCCAATCTCCCTCTCTCTGCCTCTCCCTCCCCCTCTCCTTTTCCCAATCTCACTCTCTCCCTCTTCCTCTCTCCCTCCCCCTCTCCCTCTCCCCCTCTCCCTTTTACAAATCTCCCTCTCTCTCCCTCCCCCCTCTCCTTTTCCCAATCTCCCTCTCTCCCTCTCCCTCCCCCTCTCCTTCTCCCCCTATCCCTCTCCCTCTCTCCTTTCCCCATTCTCCCCTTTTCCCAATCTCCCTCTCCCTCTCTCCCCCTCCCCCTCTCCTTTTCCCAATCTCACTCTCTCCATATCCCTCTCTCTCTCCCCCTCTCCTTCTCTCCCTCTCTCCCTCTCCCCCTCTCCTTTCCCCAATCTCCCTCTCTCCCTCCCCCTATCCTTTTCTCCCTCTCTCTCCCTCTCCCCCTCTCCTTTCCCCAATCTCCCTCTCTCCCTCCCCCTCTCGTTCTCTCCCTCTCTCTTCATCTCCCCCTCTCCTTTTCCCAATCTCACTCTCTCCCTCTCCCTCTCCCCCTCTCCCCCCTCTCCCCCTCTCCTTTCCCCAATCTCCCTCTCTCCCTCCCCCTCTCCTTCCCTCCCTCTCCCCCTCTCCCCCTCTCCTTTCCCCAATCTCCCTCTCTCCCTCCCCCTCTCCTTCTCTCTCCCTCCCCCTCTCCTTCTCTCCCTCTCTCCCTCTCCTTTTCCCAATCTCCCTCTCTCTCCCTCTCCCTCTCCCTTCCTCTCTCCCTATCCCCCTCTCCTTTTCCCTCCCTCTCCCTCCCTCTCTTCATCTCCCCCTCTCCTTTCCCCAATCTCCCTCTCTCTCCCTCTCCCTCTCCCCCTCTCCTTTTCCCAATCTCGCTTTCTTTCCCTCTCCCCCTCTCCTTTCCCCAATCTCCCTCTCTCTCCCTCTCCCTCTCCTCCTCTCCTTTTCCCAATATCTCTCTCTCCCTCTCCCCCTCCCCTTTCCCCAATCTCTCCTTTTCACAATCTCCCTCTCTCTCCTTCTCCCTCTCTCCCTCTCCCCCTCTCCTTTCCCCAATCTCTCCTTTTCCCAATCTCCCTCTCCCCCTCTCCTTTCCCCAATCTCCCTCTCTCCCTCTCGCTCTCTCCCCCCCCTCTCCTTCTCTCCCTCTCTCCCTCTCCCCCTCTCATTTTCCCAATCTCCCTCTCTCTCCCTCTCCTCCTCTCCTTTTCCCAATTTCCCTCTCTCTCCCTCTATCCATCTCCTTTCCTCAATCTCCCTTTTCCCAATCTCCCTCTCTCCCCCTCTCCCCCTCTCCTTTCCCCAATCTCCCTCTCTCCCTCCCCCTCTCCTTCTCTCCCTCTCTCCCTCTCCTTTTCCCAATCTCTCTCTCTCTCCCTCTCCCTCTCCCTTCCTCTCTCCCTATCCCCCTCTCCTTTTCCCTCCCTCTCCCTCCCTCTCTTCATCTCCCCCTCTCCTTTCCCCAATCTCCCTCTCTCTCCCTCTCCCTCTCCCCCTCTCCTTTTCCCAATCTCGCTTTCTTTCCCTCTCCCCCTCTCCTTTCCCCAATCTCCCTCTCTCTCCCTCTCCCTCTCCTCCTCTCCTTTTCCCAATATCTCTCTCTCCCTCTCCCCCTCTCCTTTCCCCAATCTCTCCTTTTCACAATCTCCCTCTCTCTCCTTCTCCCTCTCTCCCTCTCCCCCCTCTCCTTTCCCCAATCTCTCCTTTTCCCAATCTCCCTCTCCCCCTCTCCTTTCCCCAATCTCCCTCTCTCCCTCTCGCTCTCTCCCCCCCCTCTCCTTCTCTCCCTCTCTCCCTCTCCCCCTCTCATTTTCCCAGTCTCCCTCTCTCTCCCTCTCCTCCTCTCCTTTTCCCAATTTCCCTCTCTCTCCCTCTATCCATCTCCTTTCCTCAATCTCCCTTTTCCCAATCTCCCTCTCTCCCCCTCTCCCCCTCTCCTTTCCCCAATCTCCCTCTCTCCCTCCCCCTCTCCTTCTCTCCCTCTCTCCCTCTCCTTTTCCCAATCTCTTTTCCCTCCCTCTCCCTCCCTCTCTTCATCTCCCCCTCTCCTTTCCCCAATCTCCCTCTCTCTCCCTCTCCCTCTCCCCCTCTCCTTTTCCCAATCTCACTTTCTTTCCCTCTCCCCCTCTCCTTTCCCCAATCTCCCTCTCTCTCCCTCTCCCTCTCCTCCTCTCCTTTTCCCAATATCTCTCTCTCCCTCTCCCCCTCTCCTTTCCCCAATCGCTCCTTTTCACAATCTCCCTCTCTCTCCCTCTCCCTCTCCCCCTCTCCTTTCCCCAATCTCTCCTTTTCCCAATCTCCCTCTCCCCCTCTCCTTTCCCAAATATCCCTCTCTCCCTCTCCCTCTCTCCCTCTCCCCCTCTCATTTTCCCAATCTCCCTCTCTCTCCCTCTCCCCCTCTCCTTTTCCCAATTTCCCTCTCTCTCCCTCTACCTGTCTCCTTTCCCCAATCTCCCTTTTCCCAATCTCCCTCTCTCTCCCTCTCCCCCTCTCCTTTCCCCAATCTCCCTCTCTCCCTCCCCCTCTCCTTCTCTCCCTCTCTCCGTCTCCTTTTCCAAATCTCCCTCTATCTCTCCCTCTCCCTCTCCCTCTCCCTTTCTCTCTCCCTATCCCCCTCTCCTTTTCCCTCCCTCTCCCTCTCTCTCTTCATCTCCCCCTCTCCTTTCCCCAATTTCCCTCTGTCTCTGTCTCTGTCTCCCCCTCTCCTTTTCCCAATCTTGCTTTCTCTCTCTCTCCCCCTCTCCTTTCCCCAATCTCCCTCTCTCTCCCTCTCCCTCTCCCCCTCTCCTTTTCCCAATCTCTCTCTCTTTCCCTCTCCCCCTCTCCTTTCCCCAATCTCCCTCTCTCCCTCTCCCCCTCTCCTTTTCTCCCTCTCTCCCTCTCCTTTTCCCAATCTCCCTCTCTCCCTCTCCCTCTCCCTTCCTCTCTCCCTATCCCCTTCTCCTTTTCCCTCCCTCCCCCTCTCCTTTCCCCAATCTCTCTCTCTCTCTCTCTCTCTCTCTCTCCCTCTCCCCCTCTCCTTTTCCCAATCTTGCTTTCTCTCCCTCTCCCCCTTTCCTTTCCCCAATATACCTCTCTCTCCCTCTCCCTCTCCCCCTCTCCTTTTCCCAATCTCTCTATCTCCCTCTCCCCCTCTCCTTTCCCCAATCTCCCTCTCTCTCCCCTCTCCCTCCCCCTCTCTTTTTCCTAATCTCTCTCTCTCCCTCTCTCCCTCCCCCTCTCCTTTTCCCAATCTCGCTCTCCCCCTCTCCTTTCCCCAATCCGCCTCTCTCCGTCCCCCCCTCTCTCTCTCCCTCTCTCCCTTCTCCTCTCCTTTTCCCAATCTCACTCTCCCCCTCTCCTTTCCCCAATCTCCCTCTCTCCTTCCCCCTCTCCTTCTCTCCCTCTCTCCCTCTCCTCCTCTCCTTTCTTGAATCTCCCTCTATCCCTCCCCCTCTCTCCATCTCCCCCTCTCCCTCCCTCTCTCTATAAGATAGTTTATATAAACAGTATTGAGCTTGATAGTTTATATAAGATGCCAAATTTTATATATGAAAGTGTCCATGGGGCTGATTTGCAAATTTTGAATATGAATATGCAATTTTTTTTTCCAAGTGTTTTGGGAAAGTTTTGAGTTATGATTGAATTACCCAATTTGAAGGGCTAGTAGGAATAGTCCGAATTCAAGACAAGATTTTGGTAGACAGTGACAACATGACCCCATAGGTTCAAATGGATCATCCATAAGTGTCACGGTCTTCGAGTTACGCTACGTCAAAATTTGACCCTTTTTCCCGCTTTGAGCGCTTAAGGGAAAACGTCGCTACGAGGTGGCTCAAAATGATCAAAAATCTTGGGGAGCGAGACAAGGGCACACCTAGCGTACAAAATGATCAAAAATCTTGGGGAGCGAGACAAGGGCACACCTAGCGTAAACCTGACCACCTGGATGCACTCACACTGATAGTTCGTTCCCACAACAAGCAGAATGAAAGATGTACTATTTTGCCACCTCTCATTGATAGTTTTTGATGCGACAAAAAAAATCTCACCACAAGAAAATGGAATCGAGTTGCCCGAAACCGAGATAGGATTTTATGGGCAGAAATAACATGATCCCATATGTTCAAATGGATCATCCATAAGTGCCACGGTCTCTGAGTTAGGCTACGTCAAAGTTTGACCATTTTTTCCGCTTTAAGCGCTCAAGCGAAAACGTTGCTGTGAGGTGGCTTGTAATGATTGAACACCTTGGGGAGCAAGACAAGGGCACACCTAACATAAAACCAGCCACTTGGATGCGCTCATGTTGACGGTTCATTCCCACGACAAGCAGAACAAAAGATGCACTATTTTGCCACCTCTCATTGATGGTTTTTGATGCGACAGAAAAAATCTCACCATGAGAAAATGAAATCGAGTTGCTTAAAACCAAGTTGGGATTTTGTAGGCAGCAATAACATGACCCCATAGGTTCAAACAGATCATCCATAAGTGCCATGGTCTCTGAGTTAGGCTACATCAAAGTTTGACCATTTTTTTCGCTTTGAGCGTTCAAGGGAAAACATCGCTACGAGGTGGCTCGTAACGATCAGACACCTTGGGGAGTGAGACAAGGGCACCCCTAGCGTAAACCCAACCACCTAGAAGTGCTTGGACTAACGGTTTGTTCCCACGACAAGAAGAATGAAAGATGCACTATTTTGCCACCTCTCACTGACGGTTTTTGATGCGACAGAAAAAATCTCACCACAAGAAAACAAAATCAAGATGCCCAAAACTAAGATAGGATTTTGTAGGTAGTGATAACATGACCCCATAGGTTCAAATGGATCATCCATAAGTGCCACGGTCTCTGAGTTAGGCTACGTCAAAATTTGACCATTTTTTCCACTTTGAGGGCTCAAGGGAAAATGTAGCTACAAGGTGGCTCGTAATGATCAGACACCTTGGGGAGCGAGACAAGGGAACAACTAGCGTAAACCTGGCCACCCTGATGTGCTCACACTGACAGTTCGTTCCCACGACAAGTAGAATGAAAGATGCACTGTTTTGCCAACTCTCACTGACGATTTTTTATGCAACAGAAAAAATTGCTCCACAAGAAAATGAAATCAAGTTGCCTGAAACTGAGATAGGATTTTGTAGGTAGGGATAACATGAACCTATAGGTTCAAACAGATTGTCCATAAGTTCCATGGTCTTCAAGTTAGGCTACGTCAAAGTTTGACCATTTTTTTCGCTTTAAGTGCTCAAGGGAAAACGTCGCTATGAGGTGGCTCATAACGATCAGACGCCTTGGGAAGAAAGACAAGGGCACACCTAGTGTAAAATTGGCCACCTAGACATGCTCGCGCTGATGGTTTGTTCCCACGACAAGTAGAATGAAAGATGCACTATTTTGCCACCTCTGACTGATAGTTTTTTATGCAACCAAAAAAATCTCACCATAAGAAAATGGAATCGATTTGCCTGAATCTGAGATAGGATTTTTTAGGTAGCGATAACATGACCCCATAGGTTCAAACGGATCATCCATAAGTGCCACGGTCTCCGAGTTAGGCTATGTCAAAGTTTGACCATTTTTTTCGCTTTGAGCGCTCAAGGGAAAATGTCACTACGAGGTGGCTCGTAATGATCGGATGCCTTGGGGAGAAAGACAAGGGAAAAACTAGCATAAACCCAGCCACCTAGATGCACTCACACTGACGGTTCATTCCCACAACAAGCAGAATGAAAGATGCACTATTTTGCCACCTCTCACTAACGGTTTTTCCTACGATAAAAAAATCTTACCATAAGAAAACGAAATCGATTTGCTTGAATCCAAGATAGGATTTTGTAGGCAATGATAAAATGACCCCATAGGTTCAAATGGATCATCCATACATGCCACAGTCTCCGAGTTAGGCTACGTCAAAGTTTGAACATTTTTTCTGCTTTGAGCGCTCTAGTGAAAACGTCGCTATGAGGTGGCTCGTAATGATCAGATGCCTTGGGGAGAAAGACAAGAGCACACCTAGCTTAAACCTAGCCACCTGGATGCACTCATGCTGACAGTTTGTTCCCACGACAAGGAGAATGAAAGATGCACTATTTTGACACCTCTCACTGACAGTTTTTGATGATTTTTGATGCAACAGAAAAAATATCACCATAAGAAAATGGAATCGAGTTTCCCAAATCTGAGATAGGATTTTGTAGGCAGCAATAACATGACCCCATAGGTTCAAACAAATCATCCATAAGTGCCATGGTCTTTGAGTTAGGCTACGTCAAAGTTTGGCCTTTTTTTCACTTTGAGCGCTCAAGGGAAAACGTTGCTACGAGGTGGCTCATAATGATCAGATACCTTGGGGAGTGAGACAAGGGCACACCTAGCATAAAACTGGCCACCTAGATGTGCTTTCCCTGACGGTTCATTCCCACGACAAGCAAAACGAAAGATGCACTATTTTGCCACCTCTCATTGATGAGTTTTGATGCGACAGAAAAAATCTCACCACAAGAAAACAAAATCGAGTTGCCCAAATCTGAGATAGGATTTTGTAGGTAGTGATAACATGACCCCATAGGTTCAAACAGATCATCCATAAGTGTCACGGTCTCTGAGATATGCTACATCAAAGTTTGACCATTTTTTTCCGCTTTGAGCACTCAAGGGAAAACGTCGCTACGAGATGGCTCGTAACGATTGGATGCCTTGGGGAGCAAGACAAGGGCACATCTAGTGTAAGCCTAGCCACCTAGATGCGCTCGCACTGATGGTTCATTCCCACAACAAGCAAAATGAAAGATGTACTATTTTGCCACCTCTCACTAACAATTTTTGACGGTTTTTGATGCAACAGAAAAAATCTCACCGTAAGAAAGTGGAATCTATTTGCCCAAATCCAAGATAGGATTTTGTAGGCAGCGATAAGACAACCCCATAGGTTCAAATGGATCATCCATAAGTGCCACGATCTCTGAGTTATGCTACATCAAAGTTTGACCATTTTTTCCGCTTTGAACGCTCAAGGGAAAACGTCGCTACGAGGTGGCTCGTAATGATCGGATGCCTTGGGGAGTGAGACAAGGGCACACCTAGCATAAAATTGGCCACTTGGATGCACTCATGCTAATGGTTCATTCCCATGACAAGCAGAACAAAAGATGCACTATTTTGCCACCTCTCACTAACAACTTTTGACAGTTCTTGATGCGACAAAAAAAATCTCACCACAAGAAAATGGAATCGAGTTGCCCGAAACCGAGATAGGATTTTTTAGGCAGTGACAACACGACCCCATAGGTTCAAACATATTGTCCATAAGTGCTTTAACTCTTCTTTTATAGGTGATGAAATGATGAACTTCACTCCATAAGCATGAAATGTCTTAATTGGTTCTTGAAATGATGAACTTCACTCCAATCTCTTCATGCATGAAGGACTCAAAGAAAATTCACTTAATCAAAATACAAAATATCAACATTACTAGCATCAGTACTTGGGTATACACAATATGAGCAATAGATAGTTTAAAAGTATATGCCATATGAGTTACAAGTAATGAACAAATTGGATCACATTTCAAGACATATACACAACTAACAAATTTGATCACATTTCAATAGCTAATAACTAAGTTTCAGGAATATCATGTTTCATATATATCAATGAACAAATTGGATCGAATATCAAGTTTCATATATATCAAAATGAACAATAATCATATACATATATCAAAAAATGGTATAGATGCCAAATCAATAATAGTTACAAAAATGTGGCATGTGCCATGTCTGTCAAAGTTGATATATACATATACAAATGTCAAATATATAAAAAATTGGCCCTTCAATGACCACAACTATAACTATATGTCTCTATCTGTATCTATGGTTGTGGCGGATCATCAAAATCAAGCCTCTTCGAAGCAGTACGTGGCTCGGCAGGTGTTTGCACAAGGACAATTCAAATGTCTAATCAGATATATTTTCTCAATATAAAATCAAAATAACTAAATACTGAACTCTAAATTGTTTGAAGTTGAAATGTTGATTACCTCATCTCTGTCTTTTGCAATTCAGTGAGGCTGAGGATTTGTGGGATGTCCTGCAGGAGGCTGTAACTGGTAAAACAACATTAATACATGTTAATGACATATATGTCAAATACCACATAATAACTAAAAATGAATAGACTAAAAAACTAAAGCATATCGAAGCCTTAGATGGATGTGTTGTGGTCGTAGAAGGCAAAGTCACAGATGAATCAGTTATGACCATTTCCTATATCCATGGCAAGTGATCCAAAAGGAGTTAACTAGACGGTTTCAACTCCATTGTGCACTTAGTGAAAAGGAGTTGATCTAAGACATACATACCTTTTGCCTTGGTCGTGTTGGATCCCATAATATATGTGTAGGACTTCTACTGAAATGGAATGGTAGAATAATAGTAGGAAGTTTGCAAGGGGCCTGTAATAGTTTAAAGACAAGCATACAAGTTAATAACCCAAAGTTGTTGACAAACTAGATAAAACAAATATTTTTAACATGTGTAGAAAAAATGTACACCGAAGCCATGTATAGTTCTCCTATAACCTTAGGAGACCTAGTCGAATCTAATGCAGCTATTACCATTTCCTGTATGAAAAATGATAACATATGATATAGACATAAAAGGATTTAGTTATTTTGAACAAGCAATAATGGAATCCAAAGTGAATATGAAGATATCACTTCTTCCCTCTGCTAAACCTCATCGACATTAGGTGCATTCATTAATTCCATAAACCCCATATGTTTCTGTATATAGAACAAATAAATTAAGTGCATTTATCAATATCTACATATACATGTTTAATCATAATACATTTCAACAATTGAATTTAAATTGTAGTGAATTACCTTCTATCATTTGGGTGTTTGAGAGGATATCTTTTTTTGCCTTGGAGTGCTAGAGGATGGATTTCTAACATGAGATTTCCTCGAGGCAGGTGGGGTAAACTAATGGAAAAAAATTAACATAAGGGAAAATAGCATGTATTTAATATATCACTTAAGTAAAAAATATATAAATCTAAATGGTACCGCATAGCTATCTTGGCCAAAGTCAATGGCTGAAAGCATGATATCATCAAGTTGGGATATCTCAGCCACTGATAAGCCCTACAAAATATCAAGTAATGATACATATAATTAACAAAATATATTTTTAATCCAATGTATTATTATATTTTTAACAAATTTACAAATCTTTACCTCTGGTGGCGAAACTAATCGTGACCGTGGAGTCGACTGAATAGTATGTGGTGTACTCCCACCACTTGTTGCACCTTGCAATGCATTTTATTTACATGTCACTTTAAATTGTTCTAAAAATAAAAACTCATTTCTTTTTATAAGATTTAGTCACTTAATTGATAACATGTCATAAACAGAATTAAACACACCTATGTCTGATAGAGAGAGTACAACATATTGAGCAATTTGTCGATGAGGGCCACATCCTCTACAGTGGAAGCATGGCATCTACTCCCACAACATGTACATGAATGAGATGTCCCACCATCCTCGTTCGTGTCAGTGTCTACACTAGAACATACACCCTGGTAGGTGGGGCACATATGTTGAATGGACTAGCTCGAGCCAAATGATGCATGAGGTGCTAATGATGAAGGAGGTGCCACTGAGGAAGGAGGTGTCACTAATGAAGGAGGTGCTGCAGGTGCTGGTACATCCTTTGCTCTGACCAACTGTGTCACATGCTGAACAATGACATCAGTCAATGATGCAGCTGCCTGAAGAGTCTGTAAATCCATAGACTCCTTCGATGATATAGGTACAGTGACATGAACCATGGGTTTAGGAGTTGTATGCCTCCTATGTTGTGGATCTACCACCCTATGGGCCCCAGGTCAATCCTATACATAGCCTCTCCCTCTACCCTGAAATTGTCACATGTCAAAGTAATTCGGCTTCTCGCCGAGGATAAACTCACAATACAACTTTCTCAAAAAATATAGAGGCACCTCCCAATTATTACAAGGTGATTGGTCAAAGACCATATACCACCTATCCCAAAAAGAATCTTTCAACCTAGCATGAACACACCAATGTATAGGAAATCGAGTCGTATTTAGGTCTAGGTTGTTACTGGTAACAGGATCGGTGAAAAGAGCACATATGTCGGCTTTAACTATGCCCTTTTTCTTCACTTGATCATATGACAACCCATCTGCATAAAATGTTCGACATCTATCCCTCCATGAACCCCATTTCATAACCTCCATAGATACCTCATTTGCACTATTAGCCATTGTTTCTAGTGTTCTGGCAAGGGTTGAGTGGCGCTCAAGCTTAGAGGTCCTCAACCTATTCACCAATATAAAAATTTGGGCACTATTTTGTGTAAGACGATTGATGAGTGTTGGCATTGTGTGAACCGGTATGAGGACATAATGGCATTCTGTGTTGTCATTGATGTCAATATGATGAAGAGAAAGGAACCAGTGTAACATTGTGAACCGACATTTGTGCCAAAGTGAATCGGTGTGTTTGTTCAAGGTGAACCAGCATATGGTTATGGGAACTGGCACATGGAAGTGTTGTATGACTACTAGTTGGTAGTCTCAACTTCAGGGTTTCCGGTTGAAGTGCTTCAAGCCTGTGTGTTTCAACCAGTGACTTTGTGTGATGAGTTATCATGGTAACAAAGAATAGATCATGTTGCCACATAAGCCTTGTGCGCATGAAGGATCTTGCATGAAGGAGATTGTTCCTATCTATCTCAAGAATGTACGAAGTCTGTAAATGGTGATAATGTGTGATGGGTTATCAGCCACCGAGAAATCGATGGAAAATGAACGATGGAGAATATCTTGAGATTGGATCAAGACTGTTGCATTTAATGCAATGTGCTCAACGGTTAGGATTGAACCGTTTGAATTCCTTAACCTAATAGGTTTAGGGTTTAGGGTTTATGCTACCAACCTATCTATTTTCCTATAAGGTCAAAGTTGTGTTTCTTTCTGAGGTTGTTGGAAAAAGTTGTGTGTGTGTATCTAAGTTAAGAGATACGTGATTCTTGCCAGACCAGAAAAGTGAAGTGATACCTGCAAAGTGTAAGTGCAAAAGGTGAAGATGAGTGAAAGTGGATCTGCATTGGTATTGAGTGCTGTTACTAGATCATTGTAATACCTATTTATCTCTAACCACTTCAACAGTCAGGAAATCCCTTAATAGGGTGACTCAAAACCATTGAGTTCTTGAAATCCTCTAACAAGGTAACCTTTAATAGGGTTTAACCCTTAATCGGGTATTCTAGCCATCCCTTAACTGGGTGATCCCTAACAGGATCGGTTCCTAACAGAACCTATTGTATTAGTCTTTAACTGGACAAGGCCCCTAACAAAGCAGACTTCTAAAGAGTTCTAAAACAACCTTGTGGGTATTCATCCCCACCATGGTTTTTCCCAATTGGGTTTCCACGTGAAAAATCTATGTGTCATGTGTGGCGATAGTCTTGTGATGGTTTGAGTAATGTGTGTCTGAAGGTAAAACATGTTAATCTAGCTATTTATATATCTTTTGATGATAGATTACCTGTCTATGCACTAGGATGAAATGGAAATGAAGTAATAGATTGTATGAGAGGATAAGTGTCAACTGGTTTATGCTTGTCTCAGTTATTCTGGGTTTTGCCAGTTGTACTCTGTTTAAGGACCGATGTTACTGTTTGTTTGTCAATGCATAGTGTCTATTGACAAACTAGTTAAGAGTGTGTTTTTGTTTGTATCGATTCACCCCCCCCTCTTAGTACTAGTTTGGTACTATCCATTCATCATTGAGTTATCAATTGGTATCAGAGCATCCTCCAGGTCCTCTATGTTATAAGCTCAACTGCTTGAGGTAAAGATCCCAGTATAATGATGAAGAGGGAAGGTCCAAAGTTTAACAGAGAAAATTTTAGTATATGGAAAGACATAATGAAGATATACATCATAAGCATGGGTACTCAACACTAGAGCTATGTTGAGAATGCCTATGTTTCCCCTACCGGTACTCTCACCGATGACCAAAAGAGAGAGATGTAAGAGAATGGGCAAGTCATGGAAGCCCTAATTAGTAGTTTATCTGACATTGAGTTTATTGATGTCCAGGATAAGGTAAATCCCAAAGAGGTATGGGATACTCTTGAAAATATGTATGGCGGTGATGAGCATGTAAAACAAGCTAAGGAAGAAAGCCTTAGAGGGAAGTTTGAAGATATGCGGATGGTTGAAGGTGAGACCATTCAACAGTATGGAATAAGAATCAAACTATTGTCAGATATATCAAGAGTGCAGGTGGTAAAATGGAAGACTCCACTGTGGTAAGAAAAGTCCTGAGATCCCTATTACTGGTCTATGCAATAAGGGTTGCTGCTATTTAGGAGTTGAGATCAATAGACAAGACTAAGGTATCCCTAGACTCCATCATTGCAAAGTTGACAACCTATGAGCTAAATAGTTTTGATGGCAGTGTTCAAAAGACTGAATCAATTTTTAAAGCTTCTACTGTACCATCCAAAAAAGGAAAAGAAGCTAGTTCAGCAGAGAAATGGATGATGAGGAGATTCTGATGGCCTTTGAAGCTCTCCTTGCCAAGAAACTTCCTAAAGGAACTGGAAAATACAGAGGTAAGCTCCCATTGAAATCCTTTTCTTGTAACCGGATAAGACATATTGCTGTAAATTGTCCTAATGGCGACAACAAGGACAAACCAGAAAGGTTCAAGAAATTCAAAGGAGGAAACCATAGAAACTATTTTGTGGCAGTTGATGAAGGTGTCACAGATGAGGAATCAGAAGATGAAGAAAATGAAGATATTGTGTTTGTTGCTGTCAAGGAAGATGTGTTAGAAAAGAAGGCTCTTGTCTCCCAGTTTGACAATTCCAATGAGTGGATCATTGACAGTGGCTGTTCTCACCATATGATTGGTGACCGGAGCAAGTTTCTATCCTTGGAAGAATATTATGGTGGTGGGGTTCACTTTGGAAATGATGCACCATGCATGGTCAAAGGCAGAGGGTCCATCTCTTTGAATGGAAAGAGTAGTGCTAAAAATGTGTATTGGGTTGATGGTCTCAGAGACAACCTTCTGAGTGTTGCCCAACTGAATGACAATGGTCTCACTCTAGAATTCAAGAATGGAGTGTGTAGAATCAAAGGAAAGAATGGTGAATTGGTGGCCACCGACAGGCAGACCAAAGGTAACCTATTTTAGCTGAATGCAAATATAAGTACATGTCTAATGGCTAAATTTGATGATAGTTGGATATGGCATAGGAGACTCTGCCATGTAAACTTTGATAACATTGTGAAGGCTAGTAAGATCAAGGTAGTTAGAAGGTTGCCAGTGCTAAGCAAACTGGATAATACCTTGTGCAGAGAGTGTCAATTGGGGAAAATGTCTTCCTCAACCTTTAAAGGTAAACCTTTCACTGCTAACAATTTGCTTGATCTTGTGCATACTGATTTATGTGTTTTCTTATGAAAACTAGGAGTGTGCAGGGTGATAGGTACTTCATGAATCTCATTGATGACTGCTCAAGAATGATGTGGGTCACATTCTTGAAAGATAAGTTTGAAGCTTTTGTAAAGTTCAAATCTTTCAGAGCATTAGTAGAGAAGGAACGCAGTAAAAGGATCAAGTGCTTGAGAACTGATGAAGGAGGGGAATTCACTTTTGGTGAATTCAACAAGTACTGTGAAGAATATGACATCAAGAGGCAACTGTTTACCCCTTAGACTCCATAGTAGAATGGCCTAGCAGAGAGGAATAACAAGACTGTGGTTGAAGCAACTAGAACTATGTTGATTCAAGGAAAGGTAGCTCACACCTTTTGGAGAGAAGCGGTGAGCACTGCAGTGTACACAATGAACCAGGTACTCATCAAGAAAGGTAAGGATAAAAATCCTTATGAGTATTGGACTGGTAAGACACATGTGGTTAGCTACTTTAGAGTGTTTGGTAGCAAATGTTACATCAAGAGGAGCGAACACAAGAGAAAATTTTATGCAAAATGTGATGAGGGAATATTCCTAGGGTATTCCACTAAGAGCAAAGCTCTCAAGTGTTTCAATAATAGGACTCAGAGAATTATGGAAAATATCAATGTAAGAGTTGATGAAACCTCTAAGAAAACTGAGCAAACCAGCAGTGAGCAAGCGATAAATGAACCAGTTGTAACCTTTTGGGAACCTGTTGTCAGTCAACCGAGTACTAGTAACAATGCTCCTACACCGATAGATGTAGATGTTGATACTGATGGAGATGAGGATGAAGAAGAAAAGAAAGAGGAATCTATCAAGATCATTCCTTGGTATGTTAATTTGAATCATGATCCTAAGTAGATCATAGGAGATAAGGATGCAGGAATCCTTACAAGAAGAAAGGTAAGATAAAACTCATGTATGATCTTTGAATTTGAGCCTAAATCATTCAAAGAGGCACATAAAGATGAAGAATGGATCAAGACAATGGAAGAGGAACTTGACCAGATAGAGAAAAATGGTACATGGTATTTGGTACCCAGACCGGAGCATAAAAATGTCATTGGTACTAAATGGGTTTTTAGAAATAAGCTGAATGAGGATGGCATAGTGATTAGAAACAAAGCCAGACTGGTGTGCAAAGGATATGCCCAAGAAGAAGGAGAAGATTATGGAGAAACCTTTTCTCCTGTAGCCTGATTGGAAGGAGTTTGTATGCTTCTTGCATATGCAAATTTTAAAGGATTCAAAGTATATCAAATGGATGTAAAATTTGCATTCCTAAATGGTGTACTTGAAGAAGAGGTGTATATAGAGCAACCAAATAGGTTTGCCCTATCTGAAGACAGTGACATGGTGTGTAGGCTACATAAAGCCTTATATGGTCTAAAGCAGACACCTAGAGCTTGGTATGAACGTCTTCATTCCCATCTTGTGAAGATTGGATTTGAGAGAACAAGTGAAGATAGAAATATCTTCTTGAAGTCTGAAGGAGATCAGATCCTGATCTATGAGGTATTTGTTGATGACATTATCTTTGGTGGAGATGACAAGATGAGTCATGAGTTTGCAGATGAGATGAAGAAAGAGTTTGAGATGTCAATCGTAGGGGAGATTAAGTTCTTCATTGGACTGCAGATCCAGCAGATGAAAGATGGAATCTTTATCACTCAATCCAAGTATGTCAAAGAGGTGTTGAAGACCTTTGGCATGGAAGATAGCAAACCGGTTGGTACACCGATGGTAACCAGTTGTAAACTATCCAAAGAGGATGACTTAGCATTGGTTGATGAGAAGGAATACTGATCAATGATTGGTAAGTTGCATTATGTAGTGCATAGCAGACTGGATATTGCACATGTAGTTGGCATTACTACAAGGTTCCAAAAAAGCCCAAGAGAATCCCACTTGGTTGCAGTCAAGTGGATTCTTAGGTATCTAAAGGGAACTATTGATTATGGATTGTGGTATCCATATAGCAAGGATGTCAACTTGAAAGTATACAAAGATGTTGATTGGGCAGGTAATGTAGATGACTGGAAAAGCACAACCGGTGGTGCATTCTTTCTCAGTGGTAGACTGGTCTCATGGATAAGTAAGAAGAAGAGTTGCATCTCCGAGTCTACAATGAAAGCAGAGTATGTTGCAACTTTCATGAACTGCACTTAGACAATTTGGATGAAGCATGTATTAAATGGCTTCAAAGTTCTTGTATCTTAACTGGTAAGTATATTTTGTGACAATACTAGTGCAATTAACATCTCCAAGAATCCGGTTTTACATTCTAGAACCAAGCACTTTGAGCTTAAGTATCATTTCTTGAGGGAAAAGGTTCAGAACAAAGAGATTTCACTGGAACATGTTTCCAGTAAGAAGCAGTTAGCAGACATATTCACTAAGCCTCTCCCAGAGGCTACATTTATGTACTTAAGAGGTGAATTAGGGGTGTTTCCCCTTTAGGAGGTAAACTAAAATCATATGCTCCACATCAGTCAGGTATTGCATAGTCAAACTTGTTTTGGATTGATGTGTTGAAGGATGCTACTCCTTAGGGGGAGTGGTGCAGGAGCACCCATGCTGTAAGGCAAATATATGGTCAAAGTCATCATTTGAAATATAATTTATATTTTAAGGTCATTTATAATGTATTTGAATTCATTTGGAATGATTTGTAAGGCTTGGAAGCCTAAAAATGTAAGCAAGTCTTGATTATGTCCTAGTTGTCCATATAGGCCCTTATAGGTCAAGATGGTCAAAATGAGTCAAAAGACCCATGGAAGGGTATACAAGTTATAAAAGGTCATTTAAGGTCCATTGTAAGGTGTTAAGAGTGTTTAAACAAAGTTTGAGTCCATTTTGACAAAAAATGTAAAATTTGTTAAAAGTTGTCAAAATGCAACATTTGGAAAAGTTGTAAATGGGAAGTTGAAAGGTCTTGGAGGTAGTTATAAGGTCAAAACTGACCAAGATGCTATAAAATATTGTATTTGGTCTAACCAAGGGGGATGAGAAGGAGGATAACAATTTTGAACAATTTGTGCATTCATAAGCTTGTCATTTTGATAGTTTCTGTTGTTGCTTTGTTGGTTCCAGGCCTTGTATGGACCTGTATAGCCTAGAAACCATGTATAATTATAATGGTTAGATATTATTTTGAATTATATTCCTTCTTGTTTTGGTTTGGAGTGATTTCATTGAGAAACAAAGAAGTTATGGATGTTTTATGGATTGCAACTTCCAAATTTCCTAAAAATAGTCATGTTGCAGCATATGGTACAGACACATATTAAATATTTATGACCTCTAAATGGATTCATTGGAAATATGTGTGATTAATATTTAATTATATTTTGGTTTGGGTCTATTTCATTAAGTTTTGAGAAAGTTATGTAAGTTTTGGTGAAAACAGATTGAAAACCATAAATAATGGAGGTGTGTATGAGGGTTTGTTCATATCTCAAATTATAACCATGGTAAAAATCTAAATCTTAGTTATTATGAGAGTATATTAAAGGGGATTTTACATGTATTTTATTTCATATCAAATGGATTTTTATTTTGGGAGATATTTGATGCCCTAGGCAAACTCGACATGCACATTTCTTGTTTTTTCTATGATAGTAAAAATAGGTCTCAGTACAGGGGGCATAACTCAAAAATGAACTGTTGGATTGTTCTCCATTTTTTATATGGCTTTAGCAACCTAGTTTTCTATAGGCTCACTGAAGAGATCTTGTAAATATGCTTGGGTTTGAAAGTTATTAATGTCTGTGTAGGTATAGTAAACTGTCATGTGAATGACAATCACTTTGATGATAGCGAATTGGATTCTTTCAATGAACAATGAATTTTAATGGTTTGCAAAGGTATAAATGATTGGATATGTTTGAGACAACATTAATGAACCCCTGTAGCATGCATGAAAGTATGATTATAGATTGATATTGATGAAGAAGTTGTTTTTATGCCTTAAATGAATAGTTTGGAATGAACCTTGAAGGGTTCTTGAGTGAATGTGTTTGGAACTATGGTGCTCTACATCAGGGAGTAGTATAATGGAATAGGGTAGCTTGTGCCTCTACTTTGGCATTGTTGTTAAAGGGGGAGAAGATGTGAAGCGGAGAAGATATCTGCAGAAATTGGGGGAGAAGATGTGAAGCGGAGAAGATATCTGCAGAAATTGGGGGAGAAGATGTGAAGTGGAGAGATATCTTTGTATATTGCCATCAATGCCAAAGGGGGAGATTGTTGGCATTATGTGAACCGGTATGAGGACATAATGACATTGTGTGTTGTCATTGATGTCAATATGATGAAGAGAAGGGAACTAGTGTAACACTGTGAACCGACATTTGTGCCAAAGTGAAGAGGTGTGTTTGTTCAAGGTGAACCGACATATGGTTATGGGAACCGGCACATGGAAGCGTTGTATGACTACCGGTTGGTAGTCTCAACTTCAGGGTTTTGGTTGAAGTGCTTCAAGCATGTGTGACTCAACCAGTCACTTTGTGTGATGAGTTAGCATGGTAACAAAGAACAGATTGTGTTGCCACGTAAGGCTTGTGCACGTGAAGGATCTTGCATCAAGGAGATTGTTCCTATCTACCTCGGGGATGTGCGAAGTCTATAAATGGTGATAACATGTGATGAGTTATCAGCCGCCAAGAAATCGGTGGAAAACAAATGATGGAGAATGTCTTGAGATTGGATCAAGACTATTGCATTTAATGGAATGTGCTCAACGGTCAGGATTGAACCGTTTGAATTCCTTAACCTAACAAGTTTAGGGTTTAGGGTTTATACTACCGACCTATCTATTTTCCTATTAGGTCAAAGTTGTGTTTCTTTCTGAGGTTGTTGGCAAAATTTGTGTGTGTGTATCCAAGAGAAGAGATACATGATTCTTCCTAGACCAGAGGAGAGAAGTGATACCTGCAAAGTGTAAGTGGAGAAGGTGAAGAGGAGCTAAAGTGGATCTACATTGACATTGAGTGTTGTTACCAGATCATTGTAAAACCTGTTGATCTCTAGCCACTTCAATAGTTGAGAAATCCCTTAACATGGTAGCTTTAACCGACTTGCTGTAAATCCTTTAACAGGGTGACTCAAACCATTGAGTTCTTGAAATCCTCTAACAAGGTAACCTTTAACAGGGTTTAACCCTTAACTGGGTATTCTAGCCATCCCTTAACCGGGTGATCCCTAATAGGATTGGTTCCTAACAGAACCTATTGTATTAGTCTTTAACCGAACAAGGCTCCTAACAGAGCGAACTTCTAAAGAGTTCTAAAACAAGCTTGTGGGTATTCATCCCCATCGTGGTTTTTCCCATTTGGGTTTCCACATGAAAAATCTATGTCATGTGTGGTGATATTCTTGTGATGGTTTGAGTAATGTGTGTCTGAAGATAAAACATGTTAATCTAGCTGTTTATATATCTTTTGATGATAGATTACCTGTCTGTGCACTAGGATGAAATGGAAATGAAGTATTAGATTGTATGAGAGGATAAGTGTCAACTGGTTTATGCTTGTCTCAGTTATTCTGGGTTTTGCCAGTTGTACTCTGTTTAAGGATCGATGTTACTGTTTGTCTATCAATGCACAATGTCTACTGACAAACTGGTTTAAGAGTGTGTTTTTGTCTGTATTGATTCACCCTCCCCCTCTCAGTACCGGTTTGGTACTATCCATTCATCATTGAGTTATCCTTTTGTGTGGCATCTACATGATCTAATGGAGGACGTGGAGGGTTTTGGGGTGGTGGTGGTTGTTGAGGAGCAACATTTTGTGGATTTTGAGGGTTTTCTTGTTGCTCTTGTGCAATGTTAATAGGGTGTTCTTGTGTTGCTTGTGCAGGAGGAGGTCTTTGTTGTCTATTTCATTTTTGGGGATTGTTTGAAGAATCTGACATCAAATTAATAAAAAAAAAACTTAAATCAATTAAAAAACCCTAATTTAATTAAAATGTAAAGAAAAATAATCAAACAAATCAAATCTTACCTGTTCGACGGGGTGCCATTGTTGAAAATTGCTTTCGATGATGGGAAAATAAAAAATTGTTGCAAACCCATGCGGGTTCGATGCTTTTTTTGGCTTCTCCTTGCTATTGTTCCATGGGTTTTGGCGTTGAAAATGGCCAAAACCCGTGGCCTAAACAAAAGAAATATGTTTCTCAAAACCCGTATGGGTTTTGAGAAACTTTAAATTTTTTTATTTAAAAAAAATATTCCTCAAAACCCGTATGGGTTTTGAGGAACTTTTGTTTTTTTTAATTGTTTTTTCTCTAGGCTTGGTGTTACCAAGCCTAGCATGTTTTTGAAATTTTAGAACTTGTACGGGTTATGAATTTTTATTTTTTTTGGCATGTGGCCACTTTTTTGTTCACCATCTTGGTGCACTTACCCCCTAGTGCCATATTCGTTTTCTTACCGTTTTTCTTCTCCACTTTGATAAATGGGCTCTCATCTTCCATATCGGTATCCTCAAGACTCTAATTTTCTTTTCCATAATCCAAGCCTTTGTCCTCATTAATCCTTTGGAACATTTTCATATATGAACTAACATGTTTCCTATTCTAATTTATGACAACGAGAGCATTTGAATGTTTTACCTTAGAAAAATTACTCACTGAATAGTATGAACTACCTTTCCCTAGATAAATTCGAACAGGAGATAAAGGAAAGGAAGACTTAACCATATTTGGGGTCTAAGACTCTTGAATGCAAACATCAAGATTAGTAATCTTTGGGGAGAGCTAAGAGACTTTCTCCCCTTTCCTCCCATCTCTTTCCTTAGAATCATTATTTAACTCAACAATAATGGCATTATTCTCCTTCTGCCAACTCAGCCTTCTTGTTAATGTCCACAAGATCTAGATGAGCAGTACCATTATCTATAGAATTTTCTACATCTCATTTAGATGTATGCTCTCCTACAACTAGTGAGCCATCCTTTCTCTTGTCTTGAATCATCAGGATTCCCTTTCCTCTTCCCTTATCCTCATCTTGAAAATGATCTGGGTCCTTAGTCACCCACTGAGCACCGTCCAAGTTTTTGACTTTGTTGATCTTAACCTTGCTAGGTACCTTCTGAGCTACTTGTTTTTAACCCGTAGAGGGCATTTCTTGTCCCATGCCTTGATTTTTCGCAATTAAAACAAACAAAGGGAAAAGATTGAAATTCTATGGGTTGAACCCATTTTCCTAGTTTGGAAGCAATGTCGATAGAGGAGGGGAGGTTAAATGACTGGACAACCCCTACACAAATCCTGGCAAAAACCAGTCTCTTACGCACTATCATCATAGAATCAATAGATAAGAGATCCCCAAAAGAACTCGCTATACTCGTGAAGATATCTTCATTCCAATACTCCAAAGGAAAACCTAGAAGTCTAACCTAGACTGGAACAACTTCAAAGATTGAGTCTGAAAGATCTAGATTGGGGAACCATTTAATAAGAGCCAAAGATGACTTATCAATCACCCAAGGTCCACCAGATAAAACAACAAAGATATCCTCTTCACACAAAAAATAAAAGGCAAAGAAACATTTCGGCATTGCAGAAATATCGACCTTGCCTTTCAACCTCCACATCTTCCTCGCAAAATCCTTGATAGTCTTGATGCTGGGTCTAGAGCACATAAACTTACCCACTAGAGATAAAGCCATTAGAGAAATATTGTGGTCAATGATAGGATTCAGGATAGAGATGGCAAATTATCCTAAAATTGGATCCGACATATTTATAACCGGAGGAAGAGATAATTTCCCCATAGGTTTAACCCCCAAAAGGGAAGACCACAATGTATTTGACTCGTGATCCAAAGCATGTTTTTCTTGCACTCCTTATGGATCCCCCATATCCTCCCCAAGAGGGATCTCAACTCTGCAAGGCACATAAAACTCACCTCTTCGTTCTCCCTAAAAATTTTCAAATACATGTATTGTGCTTGTGGGTCCCCATCCTTAGAATCAACATCATTTTGAGTGTCATCCAATTCTCCTACCTTCTGATCCACACCCAGTGCTGCCAATAGTGATCTACCAACTTTTGAACCAGATTCCCTATGGCCATCTCCCACTTGAGCAATCTCTACACTCCAACTCCCACTCATTTTTAAAATAAATAATAGAATTAGATTAATACTAATTAATTATTTAATTTTTAGTATATTAATAATTAAAAAATTATAAATTAATCTACATTTCTTTCAAATGATATTTAAATATATTACAAATCAATAAACATTGAATTATAGCAAGAAAAGTTAAATTAAATGTAGAATCACATTGTATGTTTTCTATTATTTAATTAAAGATTAAGTATACAATGCCAACCAATTTTAAATAAAAATATTTGATATCCACAATTTGATCCCTTCCAACATTCTTAAAAAGTTCCAAGATTCTTGCATAGTGTCATTTTATAAAAAATAGGTTTTTTTTTTTTACAATGATAAAGTGCTCCAAGAGTTAAGATGAATACAATGGTTTCTTCAAAGTGTAAATCAAACTTTTTGAGAGAATTCCACATTTATTGAAGATTTTAAATATCCTTGGAGAGTGCCAACTTTTCTATTGATACAAAACCAAGTATTTTAAACAAAATAAGGTTTCTAATTAACATCTATAACATAATTTAGTAAATTGAAATATTAAAAATAGAATTATAATATGTCACCAATGTTCATCATCATGAAATGTTGACTTTAAATCATAATTTATCAAATGAAAATATTTTAAAAGTAATTGTGTAATTGAAAAAACCTTTTTTCTGATCAAGTAACACTCAATCACAATATGATTTAAACGAACTTAATCATGATGATCAAGATTGAAAATTCTAGAAATACTACTAGATGTTTCCTCAAGACTCTCAATCATTGATAAATTAGGGTCACGTTTTAGTCAACACATGTCAATAGCTAAAGGGGACATAGTTTTCTCAATGAATAAATAAAAAATAAGTATTTTTTAGCATCATGCTCATTGTACTTTAGTGTGTAATCACTAGTTTATTAAACCTAATTTTTGTACAAGATGGTCCTAATAAAACTATTAATCAATTTTTAAAAGTGAAAATGAAGGAGCTTCAAGTGAAGGTATTTTTTAGCATGAAAAATTTGTTTGTTTAAGTTCTATATTTATTATTCAAGAAAACAAGAGGAGATCAAATACACATGTATAATATTATTAGTCACGATTTTAAGGTTGTTAGTACCGATCATAATTAATACTTGTTCAATGGACTTAAAAACAATAAATCATGTGATGTTTTTAATAGTTAACAATTAGAGTGTGCAACTACTAAATTCTTTCCGCTAAACAACTTATTATTATTGAAAAATTAAACCATAATGAGAATATTATTTTTGTTTTTGTCTAAAATATATTTATAAAAAATATAGAAAGAACTATAACTATCTTGAAAAGTAAATATATATTTGGTTGCAAGTAATTGATAAAAATAGGATCAATATATTTTTCAATTTTAACTAATTACTATTTACATTTAAATATTTATCGACCATATTGAATATGTTAGGTCCCAAAGACAACTAAGAGGGGGGGGTGAATCAATTCTCCAATAAATTCAAACCAAAATTAACTTAACCAAAACTTAATGCTTATTGTCGGTAAAATAAATTTATGTCGGTAGACAGTTTTATCAGTTAATTGTAGTACCGGTGAAGAATAATGCATGAAATAGAAAGACAATAACATCCATAACACATAACACAAATATTTGTACGTGGAAACCTTGTAAGAGGAAAAACCATGGTGGGAAGCCTTACCCACAATCAGATGATACTACCGCAGATAGTATGTGTGTACAATATGGAGTCTTCACATGCAGAAAAGCCAGCTGCCTAGAGCTCATTGCTCAATCACAAATGGGAGTTACACTGACTACAATTGGATGGTTAAATCCAATCATAATGTAGTGATCAAAATAACATCTTCATATGTTGGATTCAGTACCAGTTAAGCTCTGATATGCCTTCTTCAAACCTTCCTTCAATCTTCAAATGATGTCTGTGTATCTAGCTCTGCTTATTTTTGCATATACCTTGTTACAATCCTTTTTTAATCCTATATCAATTCCATATCAATCTCACAAATGAGATCTTACATTTATACCATAACCTAAGACCATTTGAGTAGGTTGACTCATTAAAGATATTACAATAAAATCAATTACAAAAAATCAATATGTGATGCATCATGTCGGCTCAATGTATTTACAATAATAATAAATCATCTCCATAATGTGTCATGCTGATCTGGAATAGATATGCTTGTCGGTGCATAACCTAGACCTATTTGCCGGTAACAACAAATATGCAAACCCAAATAGATCAATAATCAAATCGACAAAACCAAGTGATCAAATAATGTCTTCTACAGAACCAGGTAGTCTCCAATTCATTCCAAATGCCGATGAACAATATAACTTGCCGGTGAACCAAATATCGATGACTGTGCATAAGTCACTGACTTGTCGGTGAACATAACCAAAGATCTCCATGTGCTGATAAGGTTGACAAGTGTTGACAAGTGTTGACATCAATGACAAAACCATATCAACATATCCAAAATACCAACAATCTCCCCCTTTGGCATTGATGGCAACACAAGATGAAAAAACCATCAAAGTGACAAAAATAGAAATGCCAAAAACCAAAAACCAACAATCTCCCAAAGAGATCATTAACCAGAAATAAAAATAATATCTCCCCTAGGAATAATCTCTCCCAAAAGATAATGTTTTTTCCATAATATCTCTCCCCCTTTGACATCAAATGCCAAAGCTATACAAAAATGAGATTCAAATACAAAATACCAACTCATTAAAAATACCAACTACTCCTCTTGAGAAGTAGCTCTCCTTATCAAAGCTAGAATAAAAGATTTCTCTATTAGTTCTATCAGTTGATGACATATATCAATTGTCTAAGTTTCTACCAGTGGGGGTAGAACTCCAAGATGCTCTCTGAGATATTCAAAAGTCTCCTTAGGCAAAGGCTTTGTAAAAATATCTACAATATGTTCTTTAGTATTCACATAAACCAATTTCACTTCTTTTGCTTCAACATTCTCTTTCAGAAAATTGAATTTGATAGATACATGTTTAGTTTTGGAGTGAAATACCAGATTCTTAGATATATCAATTGTTGCCATATTATCAGAGTAAATATTTATAGGTTCCTTGCATTTTACCTGTATGTCCTTCAACATTTGTTTAATCCATAATACCTATGTGCAATTAGTAGCTGCTGCAACATATTCTGATTCTGCTGTTGATAGTGATGTACAACTCTGTTTCTTGCTCAACCATGAAATTAGTCTGCTACCAAGAAAAAATGCTCCGCTGGTGGTTCTTTTTTCTGTCATCCATATCTCCTGCCCAATTAGTATCCATGTATGCACATAAATCAAAATTTTCATCTCTAGGATACCATAAGCCAAGATTTGTAGTTCCTTGTAGGTACCGGAAAACATTTTTTACTGCTAATTCATGATTTGCTTTAGGATTACTCTAAAATATTGAGACAATACATACTATATTCATAATATCAGGTCTTGTTTATGTCAAATACAATAAACTTCCTATCATAGACTTGTATCTAGTCGGATTAACAAGTGTTGATTCATCCTTCAAAGATAGTTTATTAGTTGTAGTCATAGGTGTGCTTACCAGTTTAGAGTTTTCCATGCCAAATTTCTTTAGTAATTCCTTCAAGTACTTAGATTGACATAGGAGTATACCTTTATCAGTCTATGAAATCTGCAATCCTAAAAAGAATTTTATTTCCCCAATCATAGACATTTCAAATTCTTGCTGCATTTTATTAGAAAAATCTTTACACAATCCATCTTCTCCTCCAAAGATTATATCATCAACAAAAAATTCAATAACCAAGATGTCATCATAGTCACTTTGTAGTATAGATTGATGTCTACTTTACCTTTAGTGTATCCAAGCTTCAAAAGATATTTGTCCAATCTAGAATACCAAGCTCTAGAAGCTTGCTTTAGTCCATATAAAGCTTTCCTTAACTTGCAAACCATATCTTTGTCATATGCCAAAGAAAATCCATCAGGTTGTTCAATGTAAACTTCTTCTTCAAGATCTCCATTCAGAATTGCACATTTAACATCCATTTGATAGAATTTATAGTTCTTATGTGCTGTAAAAGCCAATAAAAGTCTGATTGCCTCAATTCTAGCTACCGGTGCAAAGGTTTCATTGTAATCAATTCCTTCTTTCTATGAATATCCCTTACACACTAATCTTGCTTTGTTTTTTATTACCTTTCCATCTTCATTAAGTTTATTTTTGAAAACCCATTTAGTTCCAATTACATTTTTGTCTTTAGGCTGGGGAACTAATGACCAAGTGTTAGTCCTTTCAATTTGTTCCAATTCATCTTCCATAGCTTTAATCCAATATTTATCTTCACATGTCTCATTAATAGTTGTAGGTTCAATATGAGAAATAAGACATACCTCTTCATTTTCCAATCTTCCTCTAGTCATAGCTCCTTGAAACTTGTTTCCAATTATCTGATCTTTAGAGTGGTTCAATCTTACATATCAGGGTGTTTTTACTTGCTATTGTTCTTTAGTGACTGTTGAATCCTCAAATGATGCTGGTGTAACTGGATCAACATTCTGTACGGAAGTACTCATAGTAGGTTCATTTGTGATTATCTCTATTACCGGTTTAGAGTCCATTGACCTTGAATTTCCTCTAAATTGTTCATCAATCTTCACATTTGCACTTTCAACAATTTTCTGTAATCTCTTTTTAAAACATCTATATGCCTTTCTCCTAGCTGAATAGCCAATAAATATTCCTTCATCACTTCTAGGATCAAATTTTCCAATATACTCATCTCTTCTAATATAGCATTTACTTCCAAATATTCTAAAATATTTAAGAGTAGGAGCATTACCAAACCATAGTTCATGAGGGGTCTTACAGGTTTCACCTTTGATGTGAACTCTGTTGAATGTATAAACTGTTGTATTGACCGCTTCTCTCCAATATATATGAGGTAGATTTGCTTCTCATATCATACTTCTAGCTGCATCTAAGATAGTTCTATTTTTCCTTTCCACAACTCCATTTTGTTGGGGTGTCCAAGGTGCTGATAACTATCTTCTGATCCCATTCACTTCACATAATGTATTAACTTCTTTAGATGTGAATTCACCTCCTTGATCTGATCTCAAACATTTGATTTTCTTGCCGCTTTCATTCTCTACCATCACCTTGAATAGTTTCAATCTCCTAAATGCTTTTGATTTCTCCTTGAGAAAAGTAACCCAACACATTCTAGAATAGTCATCAATGATTAGCATAAAATACCCATCTCTTTGTATACTTCTAGTTCTTGCTGGACCACACAAATTAGTATGAATTAAATCAAGAACATTGTTATATTTCTCTAGAATACTTTTGAAAGTTTCTCTAAATTGCTTTCCAAATTGACATTCCTTACATATCGAATTGTGAGGTTTAACAATCTTAGGTAAATCTCTTACTGCCTTAGTTGTATTGATTTTCACAATGCAATCAAAATTTACATGACAAAGCCTCTTATGCCATAACCAACTTTCATCAATATGTGCAATCAAACATTCTTTCCCATTGTTATTCAAATGAAAGATATTACCTCTAGTCTGATTACTGGTTGCAATTTCTAAACCAGTTCTGTTTAACATTTTTCATTTACCATTCTTGAATTGTAACTGAAATCCTTTCTCAACTAATTGACCAACACTCAAAAGATTATGCTTCAAACTTTCAACATAGTAAACATTATCAGTAATGTGCTTACCAACAAAAGATATAGTTCCTTTTCCTTTGATCATACAAGCTTTATCATCTCCAAATCTTACTAGACCTCCATTGTATTCCTGAAAGGTTAAGAATTTACTCTTATCACCAGTCATGTGATGTGAATATCCCAAATCAATAATCCATTCATCCTTATCTTCAATTTTAGCTGCCAGGGCTTGCTCTACTGGTTGAACAGTAGATGCCATTTGATCTTCTATTATAGAAACAAAATCCCATCCATTGTCTATCGGATCCTCATCAGAATCATCAGTGACTCCTTCATCAGCATAATAACAAGATTTGTCTATATTCTTCTTAAACTTGTATCTCTGATAATTAGGGTTAGGCTTATATGTTCTTTTAGCTTCTTCTCTTAATCTTGCATGTCTATCAGGACACCTAAAATCCATATGACCAATTTTATTGCAGTTAAAATATTTAAAGGGTGCTTTACCTTCATACTTACTTCCAACTGGACCTTTAGGAATTTTCCTTGCAAATAGTGCTTCAAGTTCTTCTAGTTCTTTATTCTCCATTCTGATTTCTTCAAGTTCTCTTGCATAGAAGGCTTTCCAAATAGATTTCTCAGATGATGATGATGATGATGCCTTCAAAGCTAGATCTGTCTTAATAGTAGCAGCGGGACCAAATTCCTCAAGTTCAAAAGCTAAAAGTTTTCCAACCAAAGTGTCTCTAGATATTGATGCATTAGGCATTTCTCTTAATTCATTTATAGTAGTAACTTTCATTTTATATGTCGGTGGCAAAGCTCTTAAAAATTTAGAGACAATCGCATCTTCACTTAAGGTTCCTCCACAACATTGTATACCTAAAATAATTTCATTTACTCTCTCCATAAAAGAAAAAATTCTTTCATCTTCTTCCATTTTCATATTTTCATACTTGACCCGGAAGCATTCAAGTTTTGCAATTTTGACTGTGGAATCTCCTTCATTCAATGTTTCCAATTTGTCCCAAATAGTTTTAGCAGTATATTTATCTGATAATCCCATGACTTGCTGATCTGACAATGCGCTCAAAAGTGCTTCTCTTGCTTTGCAATCATTTTCCTCATCTTTAGCCAAGTTTGGTGGATTAGGTTGACCTTGAGTAGGAGTAGTATAACAATTCTTTGTAACATCCCATATGTCCTTTCCAATGCAATTCAAATGTGTTTCCATCCTGATCTTCCATATGCCATAGTTGGTTCCATCAAGTTTAGGACTGTCCTTCCTGAAATAGTTAGAAGACATTGGATCTCCTCAAGTTGTTAAACTTCTACAAAAAGAGGACTAGGCTCTGATACCAATTGTTAGGTCCTTGAGACAACTGAGAGGGGGGGGGGTGAATCAGTTGTCCAATAAATTCAAACCAAAATTAACTTAACCAAAACTTGATGCTTAATGCCAGTAAACTAAACTTTATGCCAGTAGATAGTTTTATTAGTTAATTGCAGTACCGGTAAAGATTAATGCATGAAACAGAAAGACAAAAATATCCACAACACATAACACAAATATTTGTACGTGGAAACCCTGTAAGGGAAAAAACCACGGTGGGAAGCCTTACCCACAATCAGATGATTTTACTATAGATAGTATGTGTGTACAGTATGGAGTCTGCACACGCAGAAAGGCCAGTTACCTAAAGCTCATTTCTCAATCACAAATGGGAGTGACACTGACTACAATTGGATGGTTAAATCCAATGATAATGTATTGCTCAAAATAACATCTTCATATGCTGGATTCAGTACCAGTTAAGCTCTGATATGCCTTCTTCAAACCTTCCTTCAATATTCAAATGATGTCTGCGTATATAGCTCTGCTTATTTTCTCATATACCTTATTACAATCCTTTTTCAATCCTATATCAATTCCATATCAATCTCACAAATGAGATCTTACATTTATACCATAACCTAAGACCAATTGAGTAGGTCAGCTCACTAAAGATATTACAATAAAATCAATTACAAAAAAAAAAATATGCGATGCATCATGTCGACTCAATGTATTTACAATAATAATAAATCATCTCCATAATGTGTCATGTTGATCTGGAATAGATATGCTTGTCGGTGCATAACCTAGACCTATTTACCAATAATAACAAATATGCAAACCCGAATAGATCAATAATCAAATCGCCAAAACCAAGTGATCAAATAATGTCTTCGACATAACCAGGTAGTCTCCAAGTCATTCCAAATGCCAGTGAACAATATAACGTACCGGTGAACCAAATACCAGTGAACATAACCAAAGATCTCCAAGTGTTGACATCAATGACAAAACCATATCAACATATCCAAAATACCAACAAAATAGTCAATATGATCAAATATGGCATATTTCAAAGTATAATGTACAAACTTGTTTCTAAATTCTTTCATATAACATGATCATTTTGTAAACACATTCTTTGTAAAGTATAGATTCATTTAGAGAGTTTCCATAGAACTTGAAGTGAATTGCAAACAATCTCATATGAACTGTTGAAACCTTTTTAAGATTTTTTTTTTTTTTAAATTCACATAAAATGATGAATTATTTATTAATATTTTGGTTTCTATTAAAAATATAATGTTTAGTTATCATCATTTTTATTTATATTTCTCAAATATATTAATAATAATTATATTTTAATAATATTATTGATTGCATTAAAAATAATAATCATAATAAATTTTCCATAAATTTTATCATTTTTCTACTTAAATATAAATCATATTTTAATAATGTTATATGTCACTCTCTGACCAGTTGCATGGAATTGCGGAATGAGCATTTTTGACGACTTAGGCAATATTTTATGATTATATTATTTTTTCATTTGGTCTTTATTTGTAAACATTTCTTCATAGAATATTTTCTTTTTGAACTTATATCAAGTTTCCAAGCTTTCATTAAAAAACACAAAATCAAACTTATTGAAAATGATGCCTGTGATAAAGTTTTATTTTAGTAAGACTATGTGTGTCTCTCTAAGATGTTGCATGGAAATGCAGATTCAACATATTCCATAATAAAGCACAATACTTCATACTTTGATTTTTTTTCAAATTGTCTTTATTTGGAAACTTTTCTTGTATACCAAGCTTGATTGGAAAATACAATATTTCTGCAAAAAGGGGTATAACAACGTAGGTATGTTGTTCTCTCTCTCTCTCTCTCTCTCTCTCTCTCTCTCTCTCTCTCTCTCTCTCTCTCTCTCTCTCTCTCTCTCTCTCTCTCTCTCTCGTGAATGTTGAAATTTTCAATTGCCTTATTTATAGTTATCAGTTGATTTATTTCTATCAATTCTATGTATTATCCTAGATTCTTGATAATGGATTAAAGAGCGATGATGTGGTTTCTTCTTAGAGCATATTAAATACTTTTGCAAAGATAGATTGTGGATAGCAAAATCAATAATAAAAGGATGAGAAGCTTTTCTTTTATTCAAGCATGGAATAATATTAGTTCCAGACCAAAGAATGGCATGTTGAAGAGCTAGAGTAAACTGTCAAACAATAAAACCCATTTTTTGTAAATTGGGAGGGTATTTTGTGCGACTCTAGGTCAAGAAAAGTTATCTCCATAAATTTAGGAGAAATAAAATTGAGTATAATTATTTCCACATGGTTGTCATTGCTTCCACATTTATCCTCTCTTAATAGAGCAAACAATCCTGCAAATAAATTAGCATATTGATATTTCAAAAACTTCTCTTTTACATTGTATTTCAAATGGCTTTATAAAGTTATTTTTCCCATAAGGAATGAACTTTTCAACCAACTAATTAACTTAACTTGATTTATTAAATGTAAACCTTATTGACTAACAACCCTTCTTTAAGATTTATGTTTCTGAAGAAAAATAGGAAAAAACTATATCAACATCAATCTAAATTTATTTGTCTAGGAAAAAGTCTTGATTATCTAACTCTTCATTAATATCAACATAACATTTTCTATCTAGGTGTTAGGACTGGTAAATTTTGCTAGGTTTTTTTAAAGTGCTCTTAGTTCCCTTTGTGCATATCGAAGGGTTTTTGAAATTTTTCTTGTGTTGAAAAGGTATGTGTTACCCTCGACATGTTTCCTTTTTGTTATAATCTTGTATTGACTTGTGGAACCAGTAGGCAAGGTCTTTCATTACAAATTTAAGCCTATTATATCATTTTTTGACTTGCCCCTTTGGTTAGAAGTGAAATTCTCCAATGGTTACACATTTCTCTAATTTCCTGAAGTATTAACTTTGGCCTAAATTTATTAGTGACTAAGTTCCCCATGGTCTCTCTGACCTTGAAACCTTACTTAAATATCAACATTCCTTTTAATATCATTTAAATTTTATTTTATCCCTTTCCCTCACATCATCTTTGCCAAGATCCAAAATACACCACGGGGTGGTAACATCCAACTGTTTCAATTCTTGGTATCTTATGGGTCTACAAGGATGTCACGATAGTTGAGATAACACTACGGGTTAGTAGGGAAATAATTTTGTATTGTGAAGTTTATATTCCTCGTCCCCACACAATTGAGTTCAAAGTTAAGAAATCACTACAGGATGGAGGGGAGGAAACATAAGTTGAAAGGAGTCATCCCTCTACCCCATGGGAGAAAAGTCAAAGAGAAAAAGGTGATGCAAGATAGAGGGGTAACATAGACAAAATGAATTCTTCCCCTCTGCCACATGAGATAAATAAAGAAGAATAATATTCTTTGTAAGATGGTGGGATTTGGGGAAAAAGTGTTCCCCTCTACCCCATGACAATGAATCAAGGTAGAAAAAGGTGATACGAGATAGAGGGATGGAGAATAAAATGAGAAAAGGAAGGTGATGAGGATAAAAGGCTGCCACATCAACAAATTAGTGGTGGTCAAGGTTTCATCTTAACTATCTATTATAAAATTGAGGGCGGAGTTCAAATCTTGAGGCTACCAACTCAAAATTCTCACATGACACAAATTAACAGCGACGAGATGCAATGCCAGTTTCAGAGATTAAATTTAAGTTTTTACAACTCATTTACCCATTGCACAATCAAGAGATCGAGAGAACAAGATTTTTTACATGAGCAACATGAATTTGTAGCAATAGAATCATCTAGCAAATATTGTGAAGACAAGTAAGTAACATCACCATTCTTGTGTCTTTATAAATTTGGTTTGTATAATTTAGAAGAATTTACGAGTATGATAATTGAATTCATGAAGTAGAGTAATTATAAACCCTAGTTAAGGCAATGCCTCCCAAAAGGAAAACCACAACTAAACCAACTGTAGAGAAAACTCCTCAAAAGTGTGAAAGTTCAAAACCTACGAGAACCCCACCTACAATAGTTGTAAATGTATAAACCCTAGAAAAATAAGTCATAGGATAGTTGACTAAAAATGAGACCAAGAAGAAGGAGGTTAGGGGTTTACATCAGGACCTGAAACTTTTTTTCAAGGGTTCTACCATGCAAGATTCATTAAAGACAGTTTTAAATGACAAGTGTAGCTAATATGGAGGTGCTCAAACTGAAGAAAGAGGGTGGGATATTTTTTCTTTTTTCTATCACAACAGAGATAAGGACATACCAATATCAAACCTTTGGACTTTGGATCTTGGAAAATTAATGTTTTTGTAGAGCCATAATTGATTAGATTTATGGCAAGAAGATATCATCTTGAGTCCATGACAATCAGAACCATAGAGGGAAATATCATGGTAGATATAAGTAAAGAGGGGGAGATTAACCTAACCAAGTTTGAAGATGAATACCAAAAGAAGAAATTGAATTTGAGGAGGGATGAAATTCAAAGATATAAGAAGAAAATGTATTAGGGATCAAAGAATTATCTATTATAGTTAGAACATGTCTTTTGATTTGGTCACTTTTGAGCATTGCTTTGTCAGAATCTACAATGCATTGTGTCAACTTTTAGGAATTGATGCACAAAAGACCAAGATGCCTATAAAATTGATGGTGATGGCAATGAGAATCTAGTATTCTCATGTAAATGAATTATTTGACTTTTCCACTTATATTCAAGATCAATTACATGAAGGATTGATGGGAGTGAATAGTAGTTTTAATCTATGGTGATTTTTCAAACATTACTCCCTCTTGTGTCACTCCATCCTTTTCCAAAATAGGACAACATGGATCCCAAGCCTCAAGCTTGTCATGTGTGATTCTAAAGTTGACCAGTAGCCAATGCAGTGATGGACTTAAGTTTGGGATTGTATTATCATAAAATTGCGACCCCTAAAATTTTAACCACATTTGGGGTCCTCACCTTGGCGATGACATCTCCTTCCCTTGGCAACAACATCTCCTTCCCTTAGCGGGACCTATTTCTACATTTCTAACCCTTCTTTATTCCTCCTTCATGTCTTGTATCTTCTCTAGACCATGTCCACGCCCTGAAATAGGATAGGATAGGGGCGTGGCACCCCTGTCCCCCTAGGATAGGGGCGTGACACCCTTTTCCCCTAGGAAAGTGGTGTGGTGCCCCTATCCCCAGCTCCTAGGGTGGTGCTATATGTGGGTTGTCTGATCTCTTATGCACTTCTTGTCTTTGGGGTTTTTTATTCCTCTTTTTTGGCCTTTAGTGGTTCAAAGTTAATCCTTGAGGCATGTATAAAAGGGAATTCAATGCCCTCATTCAAGGATGAATGGATAGCGCATAGACAGATAACAAAGGATAAGAGATAGAGAGCATAAGGAGAAGATACAAGATTTCAAGGTCATTATCAAGCATTCAAGAATTCAAGTCTTTGTCATTCATCCATTGGAGAAACATTACCACATTCATTTGCAAGCATGTGTGTGTGTTATGGTTTTGTCATGTTGCATGCCATTTCATACAACATTTGCAATTACATTCAAGAAGCAAAGAAATCATCATCAACAAGTTGTAGATCTATAAGGTATACATTTCCATTGTTTACATTCAAGAATTTGCAATTACTTTATTTCCAGGTTGATTCCTCAACTAGGCAAACCCCTATCCACAACCCCCTTTTCTTCTCTTTCTCTATGTAGGTTGCAAGTGCATAGCTATAATTGCAGGTTTGGGCTTCATTTGCAGAGATGAAAGAACCCTTTTCATTTCGTAGATTTTGTGGCGAACCATGTACATTCCCACCACGGTCTCGATGACTTTTCTCCAAATTTGTAGGGAAGATCTGCATTAGTTTAATTAGCTCAGATCCAAAGTTACAACGCGATCCCAAACTGGTAGCACCTCATTTCACTCATTTCTTCTCTCTTTTCCACATAGTCAACAAGTCAACTTTCTCATTTACAAAAGAGGGTAAGTCACACTTCAACCACTTGCAATCCCCTCAGAACTCACATCCTTGTTTCCCTTGGATTTGGATCTAGTGGATTCAACCCCTCTTTTGAATGCAAAGTCTTTTTCAACTGAAAAATCATCCTAGTGGCTTTCTTTCTCTCTCCTAGGTGGGGAGTCACCAGGATCCAATTTTCCATTTTACATTTTGGTGAACCCGACGTCTTATACATTAATTCTGATTTCTCATTCTTAGATCTGATTAATTGCAATTTGAATTTTAAATTTTTCATTTTTCAAGTTTGATCTATTTGCAAATTTTATAGGTTAATTGCATAAAAACCCTATTTTTTCATTTTGAGAAAATTAAGCTTGTGAGGTGTAAAGTTTGCATTGCTTGTTTTAGATCTGATTTATATTTCAAAAATTGCAATTCAAATATGTTTCTTTATTCTGAAAATTCAGTGGTTAAATCATAAAACCCTAATTTTTTAGATCGTTTCATTTTCGACCTTTGACTATAATTTTGGCCGATCTAAAGAACTCCAAATTAGTTGTTTTTTTGGATTTCGCATTAAAATCATAATCTCTACCATCCCTAAAATTTTTTGAAAATTTTGGTCAGACCGTGTGCATTCCCACCATGGTCCTCGACTTTTTCCCAAAATTTTGGGAGATGAAATTGACTTTATTTTTTTGCTCAGACCTAGAAAATCAACATACTTTGTCAATTTTACCACTCTCTAAAGTCAAACACAAATTCAAAATTCATCAAATTCACATCTTAAAGTTAATTTTCATAAAAAGGTCCTAATTTTAGATCTGCTTTTCTAGCAAATTCAGATTTCATTTAAGAGACTTTTAATGGCAATTAATAAATTGGATTTACTGGCTCTTTCGCATGTGATTACATTAATTTTTGCATATATTTATCATGTCTTGGATAAGAGTCTCTTCCATATCCTCTTGCTTCTCTTTCTTCATAGCACTTGGTCATATTGTGTTGTTAGGATTTCCAAATTATTAGATATCAAAGCTTTTATGTATCATTTATGTTGCATTATGGTGATGTTGTTAACAAAATACATTTCCTATGTTAATCATCTTAAAGCTTTTGTAAATCCTAAACCTAAAGATCTTAACTCTTGTAATTCTCCTAGGGTATCTTGTGTGAAAGAAATGAGATCTAATGCTTTACCCAATGATCTTTCTACAAGAGAGAAAGCATCAGAAAGTAACATGGATTCATCTTCTTCTTCTACACACACCCTTGAGAAAAGGGGGCAATATGACAACATCAACATTCTTACATCTTTGGATCCTCCTTATTCTCCTAAGACATATCTTCAACACCAAAGTCTATGTAGAGAGGATGATGTCATGCATTTTATTCATGACCTTTCTCCTCGCACACAAATCACTAAAAATGAGCTTTTAGATGATGAAGATGTTCTTCCTCAATCTTCCAAAAAGGATAAGCTTGATAAAGGCGAAGAGATTTTAATTTTACATTATACTCCTTCTTCATTTACAATCCTTTTTTACCTCCTTACACATCAGATGTCAAAGAAATTTGTGACCTTGTTCCTCCATCTAGTCAATTGCAACATTCTTATAGTCGTGGCTTTCATATAATAACAAAACAAGGTTTTAAAGGACAAGGAATTGGGAAATTTGAGCATGGAATCCATGTTCCTATAAAACCTCCTACACAAACTACTACAAGAGGCCTAGGAAGTGGTACCACTCTTTCTATGGATGAATTACTTATACTTCAAAACTTTCAAGATTTCCTTCAAAATCAAGAGAGCCCGCAAGAATGCTTCTTCTTCGAAGTGTCTTTTTTGTTCATTTCATCAAACCCATGACCATAATGTTGATGATTGCCCTGATTTTCAAAAATCTATTCAAGATGGAATAGAAAGTGGCAAAATTAGAATTATGGATAATGAAACTTCCTCCCCTAACAAACCCTCTTCTTCATGGGAAGATGATATTTACCATCCTAGTAGATTAGCTGCAAGAATCTATTGGAGGTTGAAATATGACAAGAACATTTCCTTTCCTCCTGAAAATGAAAATAAAAATCTTAAGAAAGTGAAAGGTATTGAATATTGCATTTTTCATGATTTATATTCACATTCTATTGGAAAATGATATGCATTTATGAAATTTGTTCAACTACAATATGATCTTGCACACATTTGTCTCACAGAAGATCTAGTTGTCTTTCTTGCTAAGAACATCATTCCTTAGCACTTCCTTTCCCTTCATGTTTCTCTTCACCCTATGGAATAATTAGCCCATGTAATGGGGGATCTTTATCATTAGTGGTCGTAGTATTTTACTTTAACATACTTTGGGGTAGCAGCATGAAGTCCTTTTTATCTTCTTTCTATACATTTATCTCTAAGTTTGTGCCTTACTCATTATTCAATATCTTTTCTTGCATAGGGTTATTCTTATGTGAGGATATCATTTTTCTTTGGTTTTACTCTTTTCTTGGAGAGGAGAATCTTTAATGAGTATTGCACTTCTTCTCTCTCTCTTGGAAATTTTACCTCTTCTATGGTTTTGATTATTCGCAAGTATGATATGCCCCTTAGCGGGGAATGATCTGTTGAGAAGTATGTATCCTTTCCTTCAGAGGATTTTTTTCCACTTGGATGAAATGTCACTTCAATTTAATCACCATCAGAATATGTGTAATGATTCTCCTTGTTCTCCTCACTTGGGGGGCAAGGATTTTTTACTCCTTTCCCTTGTATCATTATTTCCTTTAGGGGCTGGATTTTTTCATATCTGATTATCATTTCTTACAATGGTATGCTTTTATGATTAATCCCCCTTGGGGAATATATGATGCTTTTTATCTCTTCTTTTCAAAGATTACCACTTCTTGAGATAGGTATTTTACATTTACTAATATCTTTCATTGCATGTGTTCATGTAATTTCATTTCACATTTTCTTATGTTTAGTCTCTCTATAGTAGGTTGTGTAAGATCTTCTCATTATCCCTTAGCTTGGGGGGAAATGATCCTTCTCTTTCTCTTTCTCTAGGGATCCACTTTTTCCTATTAAGTGGATGGTGTGAGCTCTATTACTTGATGTCATTCCTTGTGTAGAATTGTTGGTTATTGATTTAATAATTCTCTCTTATACAAGAAGTGTTAATCCCTAACTATGACCTCTTCTACACTTGGTAATGTACATGTATGATAAATCCAACCATCCATCTGGAGGCTAAAAGTGAGTCATCCCTCATCAAGAATCCCATTCAGCTAGAAATAGGAGGAAGGATTGCATTCTTGTTCTTTCATTTTCTTGTTCTAGAAGATGTTATATTTGTCTAAGACAACTCCTCTTGGGGGTACATGTCTTTTTGAACAAAGATCTCTTCTCCTCCAAGAATCACCTTTACACTTACAACAAGATATCTCTTTTCAACTATATTATCCTTTCTTGAAGAGTATTACCTCTCTTACTTGATTTATGACATTTTTGTATTGTGAATATCTTATTTGTGATGAAGGTGGGTATCCTTGTTATTATTTCCTTAAGATATCAACATCAACCTATGTTGACATCTTAAGGGGGGGGCACCCATACTGCTCCTTTGTACTATAATTCTCTCATGCATTGAACAATGGGACATTCTTTGAACCAGAGGGGAACTTGTTAGAGAAAGATGTCATCACTTTTTGTATAGTGGGTCATTCTTAGAACCAGAGCATGATATCTTAAAGCGAGATGTCTTCACTTCTTCTTGTCTTGTATAGTGAGACATTATTGGAACTAGGAGGAAACCTCTTAGAGAAAGATGTCATCACACTTCTCTTATAGAGTGGGTCATTTTTGGAACTAGAGCATGGTCTCTTAGAGTGACATATCACACCTTTCTTGACACTTGTATTATACATTATATACATGTTGTAGCGTACTCGGGCATAGACTCCTATGAGGCACTTCAAACCTCACTTGCACACATGCGTATGAGGTTGGGTGGAACTAACAAAGTTCTCACTCTCTCTCTCTTTACATGGATCACCTAGGTAATCTCTAGGGGTGATATTTTCCATGTCTTTCTCTCCATGGATCACCTATTTTATGGGCGAGATGCCCATGGTTTCCTTCTCCTTTGATTTTATTCTCATGGATCACCAAAGTGTGTATTCGTGTTCTCTCTCTTTTTCCTCTCATGAACTCATAGTTTTACTATTGATAGTTCATGGATGATGTCAGCTTTTCTGTCTTATGTGATTTCTTGTGTTTATGTAATAGCATTGGTCTTTGTGTCCTGATTAGTTGTTGAGATATCTGAGCTCGAGATCTCTTCGCCTAGTTAGTTTATCGTCTTTTCTCTTGTTCTTGTCGTGTGTCTTTTTGTGCTTTGTCATTGTTTTGTGTGATCTTACATATGTTTGCATGAGTTGAGACCCTAATATTGGGGGCTATTTTCTCCTCAATATTAGTGGTTTCTTATACTCCTTGTGGTTTTTCTTTGTATCTCTCATTTTCATCTCTCTTTTCTTCTACTTTATTGGCAGTAGTGGCATAAGCCATACTCCTACTAAAGTGGGGGCTAAATGTAGTGTCATAAAATTGTGTACCCTACAATTTAAACCATATTTGGGGTCCTCACCCTGGCGATGGCATCTCCTTCCCTAACTGGGACCTATTCTTGCATTTCTAACCCTTCTCCCTTCCTCCTTCATGTCTTGTATCTTCTCTAGACCCTGTTTGGGCCCTGAAATAGGGTAAGACAGGGGTGTGGTGCCCTTGTCCCCCCTAGAATAGGGGCGTGGTTCCCTTTTCTCCCTAGGAAAGTGGCATGGCACCCCTGTCTCCACCTCCTAGGGTGGTCCTATGTGTGGGTTGCCTGGTCTCCTATTCACTTCTTGTCTTCAGGGTTTGTTATTCTTCTTTGTCAGCCTTCGGTGGTTGAAAGTTGATCCTTGAGGCATGTATAAAAGGGAATTCAACACCCTCATTTAAGGATGAATGGATAGTGCATAGACAAATAACACAGGATAAGAGATAGAGAGCATAAGGAGAAGATACAATATTTCAAGGTCATTATCAAGCACTCAAGCATTCAAGTCTTCTTCATTCATCCATTGGAGCAACATTACAACATTCATTTGCACGCATGTGTGTGTTAGGATTTTATCGTGTTACATTCCATTTCATACAACATTTGTGATTACATTCAAGAAGCAAATAAATCATCATCAACAAGTTGCAGATCTATAAGGTATACATTTCCATTGTTTACATTCAAGCATTCGCAATTACTTTCTTTCTGGGTTGATTCCTCAACCGGTGTTTGACTAAGGAAAACCCCTATCCACAACCCGTTTTCTTCTCTTTTTCTATGTAGGTTGCAGGTGCGTAGCTATAATTGTAGGTTTGGGCTTCATTTGCAAAGACAAAAGAACCCTTTTTCGTTTCACGGATTTTGTGGCGGACCATGTACATTCCTACCACAATTTCGATGAATTTTCTCCAAATTTGCAGGGCAGATCTGCATTAGTTTAATTAGCTCAGATATGAAGTTACAACGCGATCCCAAACTGGTAGCACCTTATTTCACTCATTTCCTCTCTCTTTTCCACATAGTCAACAAGTCAACTTTCTCATTTACAAAAGAGGGTAAGTCACACTTCAACCACTTACAATCCCCTTAGAATTCACATCCTTGCTTTCCTCAGATTTGAATATAGTGGATTCAACCCCTCTTTTGAATGTAAATTCCTTTCCAAGTGAAAATCATCCTAGTGGCTTCCTTTCTCTCTCATAGGTGGGGAGTCACTAGGATCCAATTTTCCACTTTACAGGGATAAAAGGATCCCAATGGTCTAATTATGTGGCATTTTTTTTATCACTTTCCTATCAAATTTTTGAGGTCGTGTGTCTTAAATTGCCAAGATTACCAAAAACAATTGAGAGGGCCCTAAGAGCCAAGGAAAAGAAGTTAGTATAAGGTAAATTGATGGAGAATTCTTTCTCTCATGATTTTGGTGATTTCTTCTTCTTTGTTGAATATACAATGATGAGAGTATATGGGTGCCCCCAAGCACCACACTAGATACTAGTTGTTGTTCTCCCAAGATTAGATTTCATGGAGTTTTTATGGCAATTTATGTGGATGGAGAAGAAGTGGGTGGATCTAGAGAATAAGGGAACTCATCTCCCAAGATACATTCAATATAATATCTTTGATGTAGGATGTGAATCCTTCAAAACGGTTCAAGACTTCATAAGAGAATTACTACCTATTGAGTGGGAAGATAGATTATGATCCAAAAGGTTATATTACCCACTTGAGGGTAAATAAAATGAAGAGAAAAGCCTACCCTCACAAAGCTCTTGAGTTTGGAGATTTAGCGAGAAATTGTAGGCTTGAACATGTTGGAATCTAGGAACACTGAGAGGGGGGGTGGTGGGGGTGAATTAGTGTTCTACCAAAATGATCAATTTTAACCTTATTATAACATGCATTCACCAACCAGTAAACTAGTACACATATAAATGAAATAAGTAAGGAAATCGATAAGCCAATCACACAAATGAATATCAAAACAAAGAGAATTATACATGGAAAACCTCAAAGAGGAAAAACCTTGGTGGGATTTGTGACCCACAATATCAATCCACTGGTCATATGAAAAGATATTACAAAATATGGGGGCCTCAACATGCAAGAAGGCTTATAGCCTAGAGCACACTTCTAATCACAAAAAGAGTCTCACTGACTACATACAAATCCAGACTACAATCTAAAAGAATGACTGAACTGCAATAATAGCATCTCCTATGCCTGAATACAGTTTCGGTTTTGATACCCTAAACCCTTACCGGAATAACCTCTTACATAATCTTTGCATTACAACATTCCATATCTCTAAACACATCTTACACATTACATTACTTCTCATTAATCACAAACTGATCTAATCAACTGACCTATAAAGCCTTACAATCCTTCATGCCTTATGTTGGCTTACATAGATAATTACAAAATGAATATACAAGTCGGCTCAATTACTTAAATATATAAATATAAAAATCAATTGTCGATTTTTGGATCTCCCAAATGATGTTGGCCTCCAATACATATATCCTCAATGTGAATCATGTCGGTCTGCAATGCTAGTACCCAAATAATTCCTCCTACTAGTGAAGATACCTGCCAGTGCCAGTGAACTGTCTGCTGGTAAACAACCAAACCAAAATATGAAATTCGGAACATGTTTCCATCAATGACAACATATTGAAACCAATCAAATGAGTGTCAATTTCCAACAATCTCCCCTTTTGGCATTGATGGCAACACTCATGTGAAAAATGATAATGGTTTTCATCTATCGATTTCACTCTAAGACTGATCCCTTTGAGCTAAATATCCATCTGTGATCATGATTTGAAATAAATACTCCATACCTCCATATCTCCCGATGTCAAGAATATATTTTTCACCTATACCTCCCCCTTTGACCAATCAATGTTATACTGGAATGATAATTTTTAGCCTTAATAAAACATACATACACCAGCCAATATATCGATACATACAAAATTGAAAGAAGTAAAGCAACCAATAAGACAATCACATAAATGAGAACCATAACACACAAATTTATACGTGGAAAACCTCAAAGAGGAAAAACCATGGTAGGATTTGTGACCCACAATATCAATCCATTGGCCATATATAGAGATATTATAAAATATGAGGGGCTTGCACTTGCAGGAAGGCTTACAGCCTAGAGCACATTGCTCAATCACAAAAGGAGCCTCACTGACTACATAAAATTCTAGACTAGAATCCAGAGAAGTGTGAACTGCTAAGATAACATCTTCTATACCAGAATATAGTTCCAGTTTAAGCCCTGTCTATTTTGGTCTGAAACCCTAAACTCTTTGCTAGAATAACCCTTACATGAATTTCCTCACATATATGATCTCTCTGATATATTTTGCATCATATTACATTCACACATCCATAATCTCCTATCACATGTCTATATCTCAAAATGATCTATCAAATTGACTTATATACCCTATACAAATTTACATGCCTTATGTCGGCTTACAAAGATATATACAATATCAAATTATATGTCAGCCAGATAACATAAATGCATAAACATTAAAATAATTATCGATGCCAGATCCAAGATATGTCGGCCTGCATTGCTAGTGACCAAAAGAATCCTTCTGTCCTTCCGGTGCTAGTGAAGTATCTATGAAGTTCTTGTCGGTACACCATAGAACCAAAACATGAAGTTGGGACACAATACCATGTTTCCATCAATGACAACATAGTGAAACCAACCAATTGAGTGTCAATTGCCAACAATCTCCCCCTTTGGCATTGATGGAAACTGTAGACACCTAAAATTAATATTTAATTAATTTATGCCTATCAACATAATTAATTGACTTTCATTGTGTTATCCTTATTCCTCTCAAAATCAATTAAATCTAATTTAATTAATCCTATCACTATTGTCCAATAATTAATTTATCAAATAAATGAATTATTCCCCTATTCTTCTAAAGTCCTCTCAATAATTATTTCCTCTAAAACCCACTCAGTTAATTAATTCTAATTAATTAACCTAGTCATGTGATTCCTACAAATCACTTTTCCTAATCCCACTTAGCCTAATTAATTCTTCTAGAATCTCTCATAATCATGCTTATCATTATTCTCCATTTTTTAATTCCCACTCATGTCACATCAAACTTTGAATCTCTCAAAGAAATTCAAATTTCTTTGAATCTCTCAATGCATCCTTATTTTGGAATTTTTAATTGCTCAAGTTTGAAATTCAAATTTCTCTCCCCTTTTTCCACATGAATTTTATATTCCTATTTATTTTCCCAAGACACCCTTGATCCATGCCTTTTATCCAAAATCAATCTCAACCCTTCATAATCAAATCAATCTTAGCCCTCCATTGGCCTTCTCCAATCTATAAATTGGAGCCAATCCTCCTCACAAAAGATATCCACTTCTCATACATCCTCATGCTTCTCTATTCTCCTCTCATCCTTTTCTAAATCCTCTCTCAAATCTAATTCAAATCCTCCTATCCATCACTCAAATACAACAATCCAATAATCAATCCAATTACCTTGTTGAGCAAAGGAGAGCATCCCACATCCAAAATAAATCAAAGGAGCACACCAAGTGGAGCATCATCAAGGGGCACCTTCACTTCATCAAGTTCAATCCGAAGGAGAAGGTAAAAGAGCAAGGTAAAATGGTTATTCTTTGATGTTTTTAGCATTTTCATGTTTATTTCATTATGTTTTGATCATTTTCCCCTCTTCAGAAATACTCATGTGAAAAATGGTCAAGGTTTCATCTATCGGTTTCATCCTAACCTTCTCCCCCTGAGTTGAATATGAAAAATACTCCATATCTCTAAAACTTCATGACTCCATAGCAAATACTCCATATCTCCAAAACTTCATGCCTCCATAACTCCCCCTAATGTATACAACTCCTTTTATTATTTTTCACATCTACACTACTCCCCCTTTGACATCAATTCCTTCAAAATAAAAAAATAATGTCAAAGAAAAAGAACTATACAATGAATATCCCAAACATGGCATATCGGAGCTTGATAAATTTTAGAATTTTTGGATAAGCCTTCTCTAGTAACTCTAGATAAGTATCCCAGTTGGTTTTGAATATGTCGGCAATAGATACAAGCCCACTCAATAAATGTGCAAAATATTCTTTCTCATGTACCTCTGATGGTGTGGGATTTCCCACCTGATGGGTCGGTGCTTGGGATAGACTAGCCTAGTCTATGCTCTTGGATCCTTCCCTTGGGATCACCTGGTGTTCTCTCCACACCCTAGGGTCTCTAGTACTTCCTTTTTTTGAGGAATCCCCTGACCTTGCCCAATCCACCCACCAATGAGTTGCAATGTTGCTCCTAAGGTCTCACCTACTCATGAGACTTCAAACCCCTTACTATGGCTAATAAGGGCCAGGCTTGTTCCACACCTTCCAAGGTCTTAGAAAGGTTATATTAGGTCTAATTCATGGTCTTTCCACCCATTCATGTGCCCCCAATAGGTTTCAAGCTTTCAACCCCTTACCGATTTCACTATTTTGTGTTTTGCCTACAAAATAGGGCTACAAGGATTAGGACCAATTAGGCCTCCTACCCGGACTTTTAGGGCTCCCTCTCACAAATTATGCACAAAAAACCCTAACTCCTAAAATGGACTACCATTCATTTGGCAAGGACTCAAGGATTTTCTAGGTTTTAGGCCTCCAAGTGTCCATACACTGTCCTAGGTGGATTTTAAGGTTTTCAAGGGTTTTTGTGAGGGTTTTTGGGGTCTGCCTAGGTCACAGTGAAGGTTTTGTGTTTTAGCCACCTTGTTTGGATTGGTGGAGGCTCCTCCTTCACACTAGTGATGCTTCACATACTCCTCTACATCTCCTCCAAAGGGTGCACTCTCCTCTCACCAACCTTGCTCTCCAAGACCTCTGCAATTTGACCTCTTCTAACCAGGCACTATCCAATCTCACCTAGGAGTGGGTCTTTGCTTGGCCTTCCTTCATTTTTAAGGGCCTTGCTTGCATGGGACTATAGTACAGGGTCTTCACTTTCATTCCCCATGGTTTCATGATGATTCCACAATGGGGAATGGAGTTATGACTTCATTTGCACAACCAGTCCAAAGTGGACAGTGAGACTGCAAATTACAAACTATTTACAAACACACTCAACTGGTAAACAAAAACCTAAACTAATCACTCACAATGAAAGTATTTACACCATAGAAGAAAATTAACATAGTTTTGCATGCAGTTCAATCCATTTCCTTGCTTGGTAACTTCATTCAATCTGATTGGTAACCAACAAATAGTCACAGTCAAGCTCTTCTTGCTTGGGTCGTACAATCTCTAACATCCAGCCCATTCATTTAGGGTTTGCAAATACTTATACCACCTATACCTCGGTTGGTGTGCCAAATTTAGGGTTGTCCATGCCAACCTAAGAATTTTGGCCTCCTGGTGGAAAAGTTGCTTGACAACTTTTAAAAGTTGTCATGCAACTTTTGAGCAAGTTTCTGAATGTTTCTTTTCATGACTCCTAAACCCACAAAGACACACATACCCTCCATTTTCAAGAAAATCACAATCTTGACTTATGACCCTTAAGATCTCCACTAGGACCTATGAGCACCTGGCTCATTATTTTATGCACAATGGCTTCATAAGAAGCATAACACCAACAAAACAAGAAGGAGGGAGAGCTTGAAAGGGTGCTCCTACACCATACTCTCCCTCTGCACATAACTAAGAAAAAGAAGAAGAAATGAGAGCCAGGTCTATTCCAAGTGTCTTGAACCTGCTCTCCTCCACCCATGTAGCTTAAGATACTAATTGATCTGCCCATTTCACTAAGTGCTCCATGTAGACCTGGTGTCTAGTAGACTTCTTCACCCTTGATTCCAAGATCTCCTCTGCTTTAGGCTTCTTCACTTGAGGTAAGGTATTTACATCCAAGTCTTGTAATACCTTAGCTTGGTTCTCAGTTTGCCCTACTATCTCTCCCTTGTACATTACCAGATCAGTAACATTAAAGACAGGTGAAATGGCTAAGTCTGAAGGTAAATCAACCTTATAGGCGTTCTCACCATATTTTGCTAGAATTTGACAAGGTCCTACTCTCTTCATCTATAGTTTGGTAGGCTTACCACTTTGTGTCCTGGCTTTGCTCAAATGTACCATCACATAGTCACCCACCTTGAACTGTACTTCCCTCCTTTTCTCATCCACTTTGGCTTTCAGTTTTTGAGTGGATTCAAGGATGGCCTTCTTAACTTGCTCTTGAACTTCCTTGATGGTTTGAGTGAAGTCCTCTGCTTGGCCGCTCTTCATCTCCAAAGTACTAAGGTCTCTCAACTCACATACTCCCCTTTGATGTCTACCATACACAACCTCAAAAGGGCTTCTACTAGTAGTCCTATTCACACTGTCATTATATGCATACTCTGCTTGAGGAATGATTAGGTCCCATGTTTGACCATATTCCTTAGTTAGACACCTTAACAAATTGCCTAACACCCTGTCGATGACTTCAGTTTGACCATCTATTTATGGATGGTAAGCTGAGCTAAATGACAAGTTAGTTCCTAGTCTCCTCCATAATGTTTTCCAAAAATGACCCATGAACTTGTTGTCCCTGTCTGAAACAATGTTTAAAGGGAGTCCATGAATCCTAACAATCTCTTTGAAGAAGAGATGTGCAACATAGCTAGCATCATGTGTAGTCTTACATGGTATGAAATGACTCATCTTGGAAAATCTATCTACTACTACATAGATGATGTCCATACCTATTTTAGTCTTGGGAAGTCCTACTACAAAGTCCATTCTTATACATTCCCAAGGTCTGTTAGGGATTGGTAATGGTTGATAAAGACCAACATTGCTTGATCCTCCTTTTGCTCTTTGACACACTCCACATTGCTCTACATACCTCTTTACATCTCTTGGCAACTTTAGCCAATAGTAGTACCTCTGTACTAAATCCAAGGTTTTGTTGACTCCAAAGTGTCCACTTAAACTGCCATTATGTTTTTCTTGGATGAGGTTCTCCCTCATGGATCCTCTAGGTACACACAACTGGTTACCCTTGAACAAGAGACCATTTTGGAGAGTGTAATCTGCATACTCACCATGGAAATGGTTCTCAAACCCTTTGCAAACCTTATAAGCTAATGAGAAGTCTTCATCTCCTTCATAGAGGTCTTTGAAACCTTCTATGCCTATGCTCTGCAACTATAACTCTTGAACTATCAACAACTTCCTTCTTAAGGCATTTGCCACCTTATTGAGTTGCCCCTTCTTATGCTTGATGGTGAAGGTGAAGGATTGGAGGTATTCCATCCATTTTCGATGTCTATTGCTGAGATCCTCTTGAGTGTTAATGTAACTCAATGCCTGGTTGTCTATGAACACTACAAATTCCTTTGGGAGTAGGTAATGCCTCCATTTCTTTAGTGACTGCACTAATGCATACAACTCTAGGTCATAGGTTGAGTACTTCTACTTTGCTTCATTGAGCTTCTCACTGAAAAATGCCACAGGTCTTCCCTCTTGACTCAACACACCACCTACTGCAATTCCACTTGCATCACACTCCAAAGTGAATAGCTTATCAAACGTAGGTAGGAGAAGGATAGGTTTTGTGGCTACTTCCTATTTCAATAATTGAAATTCTTTGTCAGCCTGCTCAGTCTATTCAAACTCAGTTTTAAGGCCTCCTTTGATGGTGTCAAGGACTGGTGCACATATGCCACTGAAGTTCCTCACAAACTTCCTATAAAATTGGGCTAAACCATGGAAACTTCTAACCTTAGTCCCTATTTTAGGTGCAGGCCAATTCAAGATTGCCTCCACTTTGCTTGGATCCATCTTCAAGGTTCCTTTAAACACCACAAATCCTAAGTAGACCAGCTCTTTCTTCAAAAAGTCACACTTCTCTAGGTTGATCGATAGCTTCTCCTCATGCAACCTCTCTAAGACTAGCCTCAAATGCTCAAGATGCTCCTCTTTGGTTCTGCTATAGATGAGAATGTCATCTAGGTACACCACCACCAATCTGCTTGTGAAGTCTTTCGACACTTCATTCATCAACCTCATGAGGGTTCTTGGAGCATTGGTGAGTCCAAATGGCATCACAAGCCATTCATACAATCCTTCTGTGGTTTTAAAAGCAGTCTTCCACTCATCACCCTCCTTAATTCTTATATGGTGATAACCACTTTTAAGGTCTAGCTTGGTAAAATACATAGCCCCTCCTAAACAGTCCATTAGATCCTCTATTCTAGGAATAGGAAACCTATACCTTATGGTAATCCTATTGATTTCTCTTGAGTCAGTGCAAAGTCTCCACTTACCTCCTTTTTTTGATGCTAGCACTATTGGGACTACACATGGGCTGATGCTCTTCTTAATCAGTCCTTGTTCCAATAACTCCTGCACTTGCCTTGCTACCTCCTTATTCTGATTAGGTGTAAGCTTATATGCAACCTTGTAAGGTAAGGATGCACTGGGAACAAAGTCTATTTGATGGCTTATAGACCTTCTTGGTGGGAGTGTTGCAGGTGCTCCATCGCTCACTATGTCCTTATACTCTTGCAACATGTTCTTCACCTCCTTGAGTATCTCTACTTGCAACTTGTCTTCTTCCTCCTTTGGCTTCACAAAGATGGCACACTTCACCATCTCCTCCTCATGTAGCAAGTTTAAAAACTCTTTACTGATAGCCAATAAAACACTAGGTGTTCTTGTTAAGTTCCCTCTTTATTCTCTGTCAAAGACTGAATCTTGAAGGTCTTGTTGTCCTTCTTAAAGGAAATGGAGTTCTCCTCTCCATCATAGATCACCTTCCTATCAAATTGCCAGGGTCTTCCTAGAAATAAGTGACATGTGTCCATAGGCAACACATCACAAAGGATCTTATCCTTGTATCCTCCAATAGAAAACTCTATCCAAGTCTGCTCATTGACTAGCACACTCTGCACATGATTCAACCATGTCACCTTGTATGGGTTAGTGTGGGGTATCCTTGTGAGTTTCAACTTCTTGACTGCCTCTTCTGATATGATATTGTTAGTTGAGCCTGAATCAACTATCACCTTGCAAACTTTACCAAGAATCTTGTACCTCACCCTAAACAATGCTCTCATATGCTTAGGTTCATTATTCTCTAGTTGTCTTATCAATACCCTATTGAACATCAGATTTTCTCCAATCTCTGATTCAATTGGTCCACCTTAGGTGTCTTGCTTCTTGAAGAGTCTACATGTGCATATGCAACCCTCTTCCCACTACTTGATGATGTAGGCTTGTCAGGGCATCTATATGCTAGGTGTCCCAATTATCCACAATTGTAACACTTCATTGTTGTAAAATAGGAGTTACCTCTACCCCTATTTGGACCACCTTGTGCACCTCTTCCTCTAGAATGTCCTCCTTTGAGATTGGCTTCACCGCCATGCTCGATCAACTTGGTTTCTCCTTGGTTCCTTTTCTCATTTGCCTTGCTTTGGTAACCACCTTGGTGATTCACTTGATCTCTACCTCTGCCTCTACCCCTATTATTGGAGTCTCATTTCCTTTTTTAACTCTCTTCTACATTGGTAGCAAGCTGATGACATTTTTGGACAATAGTAGGAGTCCATAGGCTTATCTCCTCTTGAATGTTCCACTTTAGGCCGCTTAGATACATAGCCACCTTAATAGTTTCATCTTCTTGGACTTTGGATCTAAGACATAGCTTTTGAAACTCTTTAGTGTAGGAGGTGACATCAAGATCCTTCTGCTTCAATCCTTGTCTCTTCTTATGAAGTTGGACTTCATAATCCTCTGGTAAGTAGTTCTCCTTAATCTTACTCACCATAGCTTTCCAATTTGCAATAGGTAGCTTTCCCATACTAACTCTTTCTTCTTGCAGGTACTTCCACCATGTCAAAGTTTCTCCCCTTAATCTTGATTTGGCAGCTTTAACCTTTTGAGCCTCTGTCACTCCCTCACACTCAAAGTGGTTTTCCATGCCCTCAATCCATTCCATAATAGTGTCTATGTCCATTCTTCCACTAAAATGTGGCAATCCTTCAAAGGCTTTGGTGTTCAAGGCCTTAATATCCTTCACAAAAGGTTCTTCATTGAATAAGGGATCTGGTTTAGGGATAATGTCATCTATATCTACAGTCTTCTTGCCTTTACCCTTGTTGTCTTCATCCCAAGGTCCGCGTGTCCTCTAATCCACCACTTCCTACAGTTTATCCTTTATCTTGCTCATAGCTTCTTCAAGGAGTCTATTCTTCTCCTTCTATTCTTCCACCTCTCTAGCTAGCTCTACATTAGTGACCATTCTGCTCTCCCCTAATGATTCACCAGTATATAGAGACATACACAGTCCAACAAGTCTTTTACTTGCTCTGATACCAATCTGATGGGTCAGTGCTTGGGATAGACTAGCCTAGTCTATGCTCTTGGATCCTTCCCTTGGGATCACCTGGTGTTCTCTCCACACCCTAGGGTCTCTAGGATTTCCTTTTCTTGAGGAGTCCCCTGACCTTGCCCAATCCACCCACCAATGAGTTGCAATGCTACTCCTAATGTCTCACCTACTCATGAGACTTCAAACCCCTTACTATGGCTAATAAGGGCTAGGCTTGTTCCACACCTTCCAAGGTCTTAGCAAGGTTATATCAGGTTTAATTCATGGTCTTTCCACCCATTCATGTGCCCCCAAGAGGTTTCAAGCTTTCAACCCCTTATCGATTTCACTATTTTGTGTTTTGCCTACAAAATAGGGCTACAAGGATTAGGACCAATTAGGCCTTCTACCCGAACTTTTAGGGCTCCCTCTCACAAATGATGCACAAACAACCCTAACTCCCAAAATGGACTACCATTCATTTGGAAAGGACTCAAGGATTTCCTAGGTTTTAGGCCTCCAAATGTCCGTATACTGTCCTAGGTGGATTTTAAGGTTTTCAAGGGGTTTTGTGAGGGTTTTTGGGGTCTACCTGGGTCATAGTGAAGGTTTTGTGTTTTAGCCACCTTTTTTGGATTGGTGGAGGCTCCTCCTTCACACTAGTGATGCTTCACACACTCCTCTACACCTCCTCCAAAGGGTGCACTCTCCTCTGACCAACCTTGCTCTCCAAGACCTCTACAATTTGACCTCTCCTAACTAGGCACTGTCCAGTCTCACCTAGGAGTGGGTCTTTGCTTGGCCTTCCTTCATTTTTAAGGGCCCTACTTGCATGGGACTATAGTACAGGGTCTTCACTTCCATTCCCCATGGTTTCATGGTGATTCCACAATGGGGAATGGAGTTATGACTTCATTTGCACAACCAGTCCAAAGTGGACAGTGAGACTACAAATTACAAACTATTTACAAACACACTCAACCGGTAAACAAAAACCTAAACTAATCACTCACAATGAAAGTATTTACACCATAGAAGACATTTCATAGAGTTTTGCATGCATTTCAATCCATTTACTTGCTCGGTAACTTCATTCAATCTGACTAGTAACCAACAAACAGTCACAGTCAAGCTCTTCTTGCTTGGGTCGTACAATCTCTGACATCCAACCCATTCATTTAGGGTTTGCAAATACTTATACCACCTATACGTCGGTCAGTGTGCCAAATTTAGGGTTGTCCACACCAACCTAAGAATTTTGCCCTCTTGGTGGAAAAGTTGCTTGACAACTTTTAAAAGTTGTCATGCAACTTTTGCAACTTTTGAGCAAGTTTTTGAATGTTTCTTTTCATGACTCCTAAACCCACAAAGACACACATACCCTCCATTTTCAAGAAAATCACAATCTTGACTTATGACCCCTAAGATCTCCACTAGGACCCTAACTAGGACCTATGAGCACTTGGCTCATTATTTTATGTACAATGGCTTCATAAGAATCATAACACCAACAAAACAAGAAGGAGGGAGAGCTTGAAAGGGTGCTCCTGCACCACCACCATATCCATGCATTCTTTCTTATGTACATTGAGTGAATCCAATCAAGGACTCACCAAGCCTCTTAGACTTATGGCTCTTATTATTTTGTCTCTTTCCTTCTCAAGAACAGAAATTTGGTTCTCCAAAATCAAAATTTGACCATCAATGGATGTAGTTAATGAAATCAGTCTGTCAAAAGAGTTAGCTATACTTGCAATTTCCTACTGAATTTATTTTATCTTTTTATCCACATTAGGTGTAATTATTTCAGTGTTAGAACATACCCTATATATATTTGTACATTTATTCAAAGAATTTTCTATTAGTATCAGCTTCTCATCAATCTTTTTCTTCTCTGATTCAATTACCTAATCAAATGCAACCCTCTTAGCCTGATTAAACCTTTCAAGTGCTTGCCGGTTTGAGATTTGTTGTAAGGATTGAAAATCCTTTGAAATATGTTCAGTGATTATCTTAAGCTTTCTAGATGGGCTTGCTTCATTTTAAACCTTACACTCTGAGACCAGTCTATGTAAAATAGTGATTGATTGATCTATAATCCCTTTATCTGTGGATCCCTCCATCAGTTTTTGTGCAACCATCATCATCAGTTCAGTAGGAGTCCTCTCTATGATATTTTTCTTTTCGATATGTGAAGTGTCAATTGACAACAATGATGGACCAACAATCGGTTCCCTGCTAGATTCCTCTTCCTTCTCCTCTAAAGATTTATCATTTATAACCTCCTCACTTGCACTAGTGGCTTCACCATTTGGTGCAGTCTGTGTAATTGTCAATTCCTTTGTAGGAACTATAACCTCAACCTGTACATTTGTATTCAAAGGACTATTATCCTCAATATTAGTATCCTGTACAATATTAGCTTGTTCACTCTTTGTATTAACCGGTATCTCAATATTTGTCTGTACATATGTATTTATTGGGGGCTCAATTTCCACTATCTTAATATTTTTCAAAACTGAGGGTGAAGTACCCATAATCCCCTTTCCTTTTCCTTCAACCAAGGAATCTACAATGTTTTTCTTGGTTTTTGGTAAAGTAAAGAATCCCCTATTTTCTCCAACAAATTTAACCCATGCTTTTTGAGTCTCTTTTATTATTTCATTTACTCATTCCTAGAATCAGGCTAGTTATCCTATGTTTTCCATTGAAAACTTTTATGTCTGCCAGCTCAAGTGTCTTTTCCATTTCATCAAGAGAAATAATAGCACAGATAGATAATAGCTCTTGAATTTTATTATGTTTATTTTCTTGCATAGCTGACAATCTTCTACAATCTAACATGTTATACAATTCAACTGGTATTTGATTTTCTATTTCTATTAAGGCTTTCTTATAAATATCCAAGTATAATAAGATTGCTTCCTCTACTTATCTTTGTTCATCCTCCTCTAAGGGATCATAGTAAAATTGAACATTCTTCAACATGCCAGCTTTAGTGATTTCATCTACTAATTTTGCACAAGTTTTAGGTGGAACCTTACCAGAATCAATCTCATCCATCTTCTTCCTCTTTGGAGTACCAGATGTAGCTGAAGGTGTTGCGTTTGGTGCTTTCTTTTGTTCTGGTATTTTGATTGTAACATTCCTAACCGATTGCTTCTTAGCTTCTGTCTTTGTTTCCTCTAGTTTCTTCCTAATACCCCTCTTAAATGCCAATGGTGTGTCATCCTTAGATCCTGATTCTATAGTAACAGGCTCAATATGAACTTCAAGATCATTCCTCTTTCTACCTTTCTCCAGGACAACATCAATTAATGATTTGATGTCCTTTGAGACCTTCTCTACAAGTTTGTTTGCTTTCCCTTCCTGCTTTTCTCTTTTCTTTTGGTTGAACTTTGTTTTAACCTCTTGAATTTTTTGTTGTGCAGTACCTAAGGGATTCTCTGCCTCATTTATTGGTGCATCAATCAACATTTTTGCATAGGCATCAAGAATCCATGCATCCACCTCATAGCCCATTTCTTCAATCCAAATCTTTTGGGGCTTAACTACTTCCAGGAGTGTCTCATCCTTCTTTACCATGAAGCATATGTCAGTTTAATATTTTTCTATAATATGCTCAGGTACCCTTACCCTAGACCTCATAGATTTTTGGAATGCTTTGAAATATCCCCATACCTTATCATCTCTTTGATTTCCTAAAGCAACAATTAATTGTTTCAATTATTTTCCTATTGGGATGTCAAATACTCATTGCCTTTTACCAAAACTGGGTGTATCATTCCTGAAATATAACATCAAGCAAACTAACAAGTTGCCATACCATAATGTACCCTTATTTTCTCCCTTAATCTTCCCTAAGTTTATTAACAACTCATCTAGCATCCAACCACATAGATCTAATTTTACATTCTCTCACACCATTTTGTATGCAGCCAAAAAGCATGAACTGGAAACAGAATTTAGTTTGTTTGACTGAGTTACCTTATACTCAATGATCATGCTACCAATTTGATGTTAGTGTCAGTGATAGTGTTCACTTTCATGGATCTTTAATCAGATGTTGCGACGGTGATCTTTCTCATGAAATCTTTTGAGACCTTCTTGTCTGGATATTGCCCAACTGATGGCAAACCAGTGATTGTTCAGATGGCTTCATTGGTGATTTGCAAGGTCTATTCAGCTTTATAAATTCCCCATGTACTATGCTTAGAACATTTATTATTATCTCATCCTCAAACTTTGGAATATCCAGAATGTCGGTAAACCCTAGGTCTTCAATATGCTTGAATGTGGATTTGATCTTTCTAGATTCTCCCATCAACTCACTCATATACATGCCCTTAATTTATGAAGTTCCCAAGTCCTTGATGTGACAGTGAATACATGCCCTAACATCCTCTACATAGACAACTCCCTTCAAAACGTGAGAAAATGCTTCAACCAAATCTTCTAGGGTAGCCACAAGTAGATACCATTTGAAAATTGTCCTGGGGCATTCCTTGACCTCTACCACAGTCGGGTTTGCAACAAAAATAGGAATAGATGATGATCCTGCTTCCATGTTTAAAGATAAATACTTTTTGATCGCTCTCGGTGAAAATCTCCAACAAATTCTTCCAGACACCGGTGAGATCGCTCAAGAAGAAATCTGATTGATCTAAATTGCCTTTGATTTCTCTTAGTTGCTTTGAATCACTTTGAAATCACTTTGAATGTAAGGTGATTGATAATGAATTCAATTCGATCTTTTTATCCTTTGTGAAAAACCCTAATCCTCTATTGACATAAATGACTGTCAGTGAAAGATACTGGATCTCTCTCACAACATATCCATACCGGATAATCATCTCCAATATCTAGAACATCTTCCAAAACCTCTTCCTAGGGTATATGCAACATCTTCATGAATTTTTGCCTACCCTTAATTGGTGCAGGAGCACCTAGGACTTAGGCTTATAGGTTTTTCTCAATTTTGTCTTGTACTAAACTTAGGAAAGTTAGGTATTGAATAAGGAATCCAAGAGGGTCCAAGAGTGAGTGTGATGAGTAAAATGCAGGCCTAGATTGAGTTAGTTCTTCTTAGGTTTTCATTTTGTGCATAAGTAGTGGTTTGAGTAGGTAATTGACCTTCTTGGTGGTCAAAAGTGTCAAAACTTGGTATAAGCATTGGAGAGGGTTAAAATAGTCTCATAAATTCTTTAAAAGCATTAGAGAGGGTTAAAATAGTCTCATAAATTCTTTAAAAGTCATGAGTAATGACTTAGAATAGGTTTCATAGGTTGAAAAGGCAAAAAGTGCAAAAAGTGCAAAATTGCAAAAAGTTGTCATGACAACTTTTGAAAGTTGTCATGACAATTTTTGTCCTAAATGGCTTACCAATGGAGTTAGGGATAGCCTAACTCCATATAATTCCTCCACACATGGGGAAACTATAAAACCATTCTCTTTCATGGTTACCAAGGTTGGAGTCTTTGTTTTGTAAGATCAACAATCTGAAACTACTCATTTTTGGACTGTTGGACATCATTTTGGCTTATTTTGCTCATATTGTGAATACAAATGGATTGAATCCATTGATCTGGTAATGGATTGAGTTTCTTTGGTGTGTTTCAGGGTTTTTAGTTTCATTTTAAGATTTTTAGTTAGGTTGTATTAGTTTTTTCTTGGTTTTGTTTGCAAACAGCTAGTTTTGACTTGTAAATAGCATTTTTGAGTAAAATGGTTGCCCCATGAATTCCCTCAGTGCTACCATCATAGCCTATTGGGAAATGGAAGGAAAACACTTTTACATTGTACATATGCAAGGAAAAGTTCTGGAGATTAAGTTTGATATAATTGTCACCTTGTTCTAGGCGAGTCCAGGAGCAACCCAACTAGAGGAGACAACGTGAATTTGGAGTGCAAAGTGCAGGGGTGGATGCAAGACCACAATATAACCTTTTGTAGGGGTCCATGAAGTTCATAAATAGTTTCCAATGTAAGGAGAAGCCTTGAAAAGATCATTTGATTCCCAAACACAAACTTGACCAGTCACTGTCGGTTAGGAGGCCTAGAAACCCTTCAAAATCCTTATTTTTGGGTTAGGGTATTGTACGGTGGGTTGAGAAACCAAATCCACCTAAATCACTTGGGGATAGGTGTATCATTGAAGAATATCAAACCATTTTGTAGGGTCTTTTGGACCATTTTCCTCCAAGCCCTAGAAAACTAGATTTTGGAGGCCTAATTGGGGCTCATTCCTTGTAGCCCTTTTCTAGGCAAAATGGTGAAATCAGTAAGGAAGGAAATGAAAGAAACCCTCAATTGGACCCAAAGGTATTCAAAATATTTTAGAAGCCACCTCCACACCTATGCATCAACTCACAATAGTAGGAGGTCAAATTGATAAGTTGAAGCCAAGGTAGCCATAATGAGCACATGGGAAACATTGTAGATTGGTAGGGTTCCTAGTTAAACACTTGAAGCAAACAACTTGAAATTGACAAGTAGAAAGACCTAGAAGAAATTGAGAAGGATTTGGAGGTTTTAGAGCATAGCCAGGCCTCAAGAGTTGGTGGAATTGAGCAACACCAACTAGGTGAAGTGTGAGCAAGCTAGGTGAACCCCATCAAATTGGTTTTAGAGCCTATAAGATTTGGGCTAGGTGAGTAGATGTCCTCAGTGGAATTTGTAGGAGAGAACAAAAAGGTGACAAATGTAGAGTTAGAAAAGAAAGTGTATGATTAGGAGGAAGAGAATAGACTCTTGAAGGAGAAGTTGATTGAATTGGAAAGTAAGCTTGGTGAGATTGAAACCAAGGTAGATGAAGTGTTGGTAAAGGGTGAAGGAGCAGAAGGGAAGGGTAAAGAAGTGTCAGATATTGACAAAGTACCTAAACCTTACCCTATCCTAGAAAAAGAGCCTTTCCTAAAATAATTGATGGCCTTAAGTGGTAAATCACTAGAAGGATTGCCATTATTCACTCATAAGATGGAGGCAGAAGTGGTCCTGGAATGGATAGAAGGTATGGAGAACCATTTTGAATGTGAAGGCATAACTGAATCCCAAAGAGTCAAAGTGGCCAAGTCAAGGATGAGAGGAGCTACTCTCACATGGTGGAAATTTGTGCAAGATGAGTGTAAGAAAATGGGAAAAGCATCCATCTCTTCTTGGAAAGGGATGTTAGTCAAAATCAAAGAAATATATATCCCTGATGACTATGAAATACAAATTCATAGGAAAAGAAAAAACTTAAGACAATAGGACCTTGATGTCAGTAGTTATATGGAGGAATTTCACAAGCTTAGCCTAAGATCTCATACGGTGGAAGAAGAGAGTCTCAAGGTTGCTAGGTACCTAAATGGTCTATGGTGGAACATACAAGAAGAAATCAATCTAATGAGCCCAAAGACAGTTCATCAAACATATCAACTTGCCCTTAAGGTGGAAGAAAAACTAAAAAGAAGACATGACTCAAGCAACAATAGGGGCAGAGGTAGAGGAAAAGACAATAGAGGCCATAGGGGAGGCTTTGGAGGAAGAAGTTCTAAACAAAGAACACAAGGTGAGTCTAAACTCATTGAGCATCAAGAGAGTGGCACTATTAAAGGAGGATTCAATAGAGGAAGGGGGTCAAACAATGGTTTTAGAGGAAGATCTAGTGGACAAGGTAGAGGTTCCTCATATTTTGCAACAATGAAGTGTTACCATTGCAACCAACTTGGCAATCCACAATATAGGTGTCCAGAGAAGGGATTATCATCACAATGTGGTGAAAGGAGAGTGAACTATCTTCAAGAAGAAAGACTTCAGAGATTTCCTTAGAATTAGAGGTAGGTGACAACTTGATGATAAGGAGAACTTTGATCAAAGAGCCAGTCAAAGAAGAGACAAGTCAAAGAAGGTCCTTATTTAGGATCAAATGCAAGATTATGGACAAAGTTTGCAAAGTGATCATTGATTTAGGGTCAACATACAATATTGTGTCAAAAGAGGTAGTGAGTAAGCTCAAATTGCAAAGGATACATCACAACAACCCTTATAAAGTCACTTGGTTGAACAAAGGCCAAAATGTCCTAGTCAATGAGCAAGCATGGGTGGATTTTACCATTGGGAGGTATAAGGACAAGGTGTTATGTGATGTCCTACCCATGGATGCATGCCATATTCTATTGGGAAGACCATGATGATTTGATAGACAATATATTCATGATGGAGTGAAGAATGCATACTCATTCAAGAAAGATGGAGTCAGATTCAAGATTCAGTCTATCCTTGAGGAAAGTGAAAAGAGGGCAGCATGTCCTAATATTATTTTGGTGAGTTAAAAGAAATTATTGAAGACACTTGAGGAAGGTGGAGGTATATGGTTTGCACTAGTAATGAAGCCTAAAGAGGAAGACAAGAAAGAGCTGCCAGGTTTGCCAATAGAGGTTCAAGACTTGTTGAAGAAATTCAAAGGCATAGTGAGTGATGGGAAGCCAACCACCTTAACTCCTAAAAGAACCATAAGCCATCAAATAGACTTCATTCCTATAGCATCCTTACCTAGCAAGGTAGCTTATAAAATGACCCCCCAACAAAATGTTGAGATTGCCAAGGAAATACAAGAGCTCTTAGACCAAGGCCTAATTAGGAAAAGCATTAGTCCTTATGTTGTCCCTACCATGTTAGCCTCAAAGAAAGGTGGTACTTGGAGATTGTGTATTGATTCTAGAGATATAAATAGGATCACCATCAGATACATGTTTCCAATTCCTAGAATAGAAGACCTAATGGATTTTTTAGGGGAAGCCAAGTACTTTTCCAAGATTGACTTAAAAGTGGATACCACCAAATTAAGATTAAGGAGGATGATAAGTGGAAAACTACATTTAAGACTATAGAGGGTCTTTATGACTAGCTTGTAATGCCATTTGGCTTATCCAATGCTCCAAGCACCTTCATGAGACTCATGAATGTGGTGATGGAGGACTTAATAGGTAAATTTGTGGTGGTATGTCTAGATGGTATTCCCATTTTTAGTAAGAATAGGGTAGATCATATTAATCATTTGGAAGATGTATTACAAAGATTGTATGATGAAAAACTAACCATGAATTTGGATAAGTGTGAATTTGTTAAACATGAGTTGGTTTACCTTGGGTTTGTGTTGTCTCAAGGAAACCTCAAGATGGATCCCAAAAAGGTTGAAAACATAGTAAATTGGCCTACTCCTAAGTCAACAACAGGGGTGAGAAGCTTCCATGGACTAGCTCAGTACTACAGGAATTTTATTAGGCAATTTAGTGCTATATGTGCACCAATGTTAGACACCATTAGAGGTGGAATGAAGGTAAGGTTTCAGTGTAGTGAACAAGCAAATAAAGGTTTTGAAACCTTGAAGGAGAAGATAGCTACTCAACCGATGTTGGTATTGCCTAGTTTTGAGAAACTTTTCATAGTGGAATGTGATGCAAGCAATGTTGCAGTAGGTGTTGTCCTAAGCCAAGAAGAAAGACTAGTAGCATTCCATAGTGAGAAGATAAGTGATGCAAAGAGGAAATACTCCTCTTATGACTTGGAACTATATGTTTTAGTGTAGGCTTTGAGGAAGTGGAGACACTATCTCCTTCCTAAGGAATTTGTAGTCTATACAGACAACCAAGCATTGAGATTTCTAAACTCACAAGACAAAATCAGTCATAAACACATGAAATGGGTGGATTACATGCAAGCCTACACATTCACAATCAAGCACAAGAAATGACAGTTAAATTGAGTTGCTGATGCATTAAGCAAGAGACTTTTGACAGTCCAAGAAATCCAATTGAGAAGCACAGGAGTTGATAGTTTTAGAGACCTATACCCGAAGGATGAAGACTTCTCAAATGCCTATAAGGTGTGTAAGGAGTATCAAAATCACTTCCATAGTGAGTATTCTTAATTTACTTTGCAATATGGACTATTGTTTAGAGGTGGGCAACTTTGTGTGCCTAGAGGCTCAATGAGAGAAAACCTCATTCAAGAGAAGCATAATGGCAGCCTTAGTGGACATTTTGGAGTCAATGAGACTCAAGAGTTGGTTAAGAGGTACTACTATTGGCCAAGGATGAATCAAGATGTGAAAAAGTATGTGAAGACTTGCATAGTTTGCCAAAAGGCCAAGGGTACTTCTTCAAATGCCAGTTTATACCAAATAGACCTTGGGAGTACATTATTATGGACTTTATAGTAGGTTTAGCAAGGACAAAGAAGGGATTTGAAAACATTTATGTCATTGTGGATAGATTTAGTAATATGGTCCACTTTGTTCCTTGCAAGACTACTCATGATGCAAGCCAAATAGCTCATTTGTTCTTTAAGGAAATAGTAAGGAGACATGGTTTACCCATGAACATTGTTTCAAATAGTGACTCAAAGTTCATGAGTTATTTTTGGAAGAAACTTTGGCAAAAGCTTGGCACCAACCTATCTTTTGGATCATCCTACCATCCTCAAATAGATGGGTAGACCAAAGTGGTGAATAGAAGCTTAGGGAACTTATTGAGGCGCCTTACCAAAGAGTATGGTCAGACATGGGACCAAGTGCTTTCTCAAGCTGAATATGCTTACAATGACAAAATAAATAGGACTACCAGAAAGAGCCCTTTTGAAGTGGTCTATGGTGTTCACCCAAGGGGTATTTTGGAGTTGAGAGACTTAGTTAGTGCACCAACAAGAAGTGGATATGCAGAAGACTTTTCTCAGTCAATGAAGGAGGTACATGAATTAGTCAAGCAAGCCTTGATGGAGAACACAAGAAAAATAAAACAAAAAGTTGATAAAAGAAGGAAGAACCTCCAATTTCAAGTGCGAGATCTTGTCATGGTTCACCTAAACAAATCAAGGCTACAGAAAGGAGTTCCTACTAAGTTAAAAATGAGAAGGTTGTGTCCATGTGCCATTCTAGCCAAGTATGGAGAAAATGCATACAAGGTGGACCTACCTAGTGACATAGGATTATCACTAGTTTTCAACATAGCAGACTTAGTTGCCTACAAGGGACAAATTCAAGATTCAGATTGTAATCACTCAGAGGTATCAGATGATGTGAACAACCTTCAACTACCAGCAAGACCAAATCCAAGGGCTGAGAAGGTGTTGAGTTCAAGGATCGCCAAGAAGACAAGGCATCAAATTATTGGGAGCACCTAATCAAATGGTAGGGTATGGATGATTCTAAAGCTACATGGGTGCTTGAGGAAGAGTTTAAGAAGCTAGGAGTTGATCAAAATCTGATTCCCAAGGAGGTGACATAATTTTCTTTTGTTTGGGAGAATGGTGCAGGAGCACCTAGGACTTAGGCTTATAGGTTTTTCTCAATTTTGGCTTGTACTGACCTTAGCCAAGTTAGGTATTGAATGAGGAATCTAGGAGGGTCCAATAGTGAGTGTGATGAGTAAAATGAAGGCCTAGACTGAGTTAGTTCTTCTTAGGTTTGTATTTTGTGCATAAGTAGTGGTTTGAGTAGGTAATTGACCTTCTTGGTGGTCAAAAGTGTCAAAACTTGGTATAAGCATTAGAGAGGGTTAAAATAGTCTTATAAATTCTTTAAAATTCATGATTAATGACTTAGAATAGGTTTCATAGGTTGAAAAGGCAAAAAGTGCAAAAAGTGCAAAATTGCAAAAAGTTGTCATGACAAGTTTTGAAAGTTGTCATGACAATTTTTGTCCTAAATTTCTTAGCGATGGAGTTAGGGATATAACAATGCCATAGAATGCCTCAATATGTGGGGAAGGATATAAAAAAATTCTCTTTCATGGTTACCAAGGTTGGAGTCTTTGTTTTGTAAGATCAACAATCTGAAACTACTCATTTTTGGACTATTGACATCATTTTGGCTTATTTTGCTCATATTGTGAATACAAATGGATTGAATCCATTGATCTGGTAATGGATTGAGTTTCTTTTGTGTGTCTCAAGGTTTTTAGTTTCATTTCAATCTTTGTAGTTAGGTTGTATTAGTTTTTTCTTGGTTTTGTTTGCAAACAACCAGTTTTGGCTTGTAAATAGCATTTTTGAGTAAAATGGTTGCCCCATGAATTCCCACTATGCTACCATCATGACCTATTGGGAAATGGAAGGGAACCAATTTTAAAGTGTACATATGTAGGGACAAGTTCTAGAGATGAAGTTTGATATGACTGTCACCTTGTTCTAGGCGAGTCCAGGAGCAACCCAACTAGAGGAGATAGGGTGAATTTGGAGTGCAAAGTGTAGGGGTGGATGAAATTCTATAATATAAAATTTTTGAGGTGTCCATGAAGTTAATATAGAGTTTCCAATTCAAGGATAAGCCTTGACAACACCATTTTATTCCCAAACACAAACTTGACCAGTCACTGCCGGTTAGGAGGCCTAGAAACCCTTCAAAACCCTCATTTTTGGGTTAGGGCATTGTATGGTGGGTTGAGAAACCAAAACCACCTAAATCACTTGGGGATAGGTGTATCATTGAATAATATCAAACCTTGTTGTGGGGTCTTTCAAACTATTTTCCTCCAAGCCCTAGAAAATTGGATTTTGGAGGCCTAATTAGGTCTCATTCCTTGTAGCCCTTTTCTAGGCAAAATGGTGAAATCGGTATGGAAGGAAATGAAAGAAAAACTCAATTAGACCCAAAAGGTATTAAAAACATGTTAGAAGACACCTCCATACCTTTGCATCAACTCACAATAGTAGGAGATCAAATTGACAAGTTGAAGCCAAGACAACCATAATGAGCACATGGGAAATATTGTAAATTGGCAGGGTTCCTAGTTAAATACTTGAAGAAAACACCTTTAAATTGACAAGAAGCAAGCCCTAGAAGATATTGAGAATGAATTGGAGGTATTAGATCATAGCTAGGCTTGGAGAGTTGGTGGAATTGACCAACACCAACTAGGTGAACTCCATCACTAAGTCATCTGCCTTAGTTATCGGATGAGCTCCTTGTTAGTGTAGGAGCAACCTCTTCTACCAGATAAGTAACCAGGACATTCCCATCTGATTATTGTTCTTCATTATTTCTAACCCATCTTTGAGTATGGTCTTGCCAGATATCACTAACCTTCTCTTTTCCTTTCTCATTTGATCCTACATTACCAACCGACAGATTTCTACTTCTACAAAACTTAGTGATATGTCAAACCTCATTACATACAAAACATGTAACATTGTTCCTTTGAATTGATTTGCTAAAATTGGTGAAATTGCTTGACCTGCACTAATTAGCCACATGTCCATATTTTCCACATGCATAGAATTTAACATTCATTTTGCAATCTTCTATTTTATGACCAAACTTATTGCATTTAGAACATTTACCAAGAGCAGAGTCAAGGTTCTGATGTGCTCTATTTCTACATTACCTAGCCATGTGACCAAATCTAGTGCAAACAAAACATCTACCATTGAATTTATAAGCATTAAATTTTATTACCAGTGCCTTATGGTTTTGATCTTCATTAGCAGTACCAGAACTTTGTCCTTACTTAAATCTAAGTCCACTAGAATCTCCAATCTGCCTTTGTCTCTCCAATAACTCATCAAATTATGTTGAGATGACCTTGAATTTTTCTTTATACTCACTTGTAGTAGTTAAATCTTCTCTTAGAATTATCATTTTTATCTCAAGATCTTGTTCATTACTATGAGATTGTACCAAATCAATTCTTAACATATTATTTTCATAAATCAACCTACCACATTCTTCAAATTTGTTCTTCAAGGATACAATAATATTTTCTTCCTTCTTCTTTCTGTCCTCAATCTCCTTATACATCCTCATAGTTATAACTTGTATTTCATATTTCATAACCATGTTCTCCTGACTCAATTTTTGACATTGTTCCTTAAGTGCATCTTTCTCTTCATCATCCTGACTTTACAAAAGTTCCTTCCTCCTAGCTTGAACAGATGATAGCCTCTCTTGTAGGACAAGAATGAATTCCTTAGCAGAATTCAATTCATCTTAAAGCTTTAAGTTCTTTAACCTTTCATCATTATAATCTTCAAGTGCCATCTCAAGTTACTTCTCAAAATCCATATCCATGGATTCCAGTTTTAGGATCTTCCTCAAGTCGTTAAACTTGCTCTGAGGCACAAGGATCTGATACCAATTGTTGGAAACCAATAACACTGAGAGGGGGGGTGAATCAGTGATACTCGAATGATAATTTTTAGCCTTATTAAAACATGCATACACCAACTAGTATATCGGTACATACAAAATTGAAAGAAGTGAAGCAACCAATAAGCCAATCACATAAACGAGAACCATAACACAAAGATTTATACGTTGAAAACCTCAAAGAGGAAAAACCACAGTGGGAATTGTGACCGACAATATCAATCCACTATCCATATGAAGAGATATTACAAAATATGAGGGGCTTGCACTTGCAGGAAGGCTTACAACCTAGAGCACATTGCTCAATCACAAAAGGGGCCTCACTGACTACATAAAATTCTAGACTAAAATTTGAAGAAGTGTGAACTGCTAAGATAACATCTTCTATGCCAGAATATAGTTCTAGTTTAAGCTCTATTTGTTCCGGTCTAAAACCCTAAACCCTTTGCTGGAATAACCCTTACATGAATTTCCTCACATATATAATATCTCTGATATATTTTGTATCATATTAAATTCACACATCCATAATCTCCTATCATATGTCTATATCTCAAAATGATCTATCAAACTGACTTATATACCATATACAAATTTACATGCCTTATGTTGGCCTACAAAGATACATACAATATCAAATTATATGTCAGCCAAAAAAAAAAGTGCATAAATATTAAAATCAATTGTTGATGCCGAATCCAAGATATGTTGGCCTTCAATATTGATAACCTTTAATAAACCATGTTGGCCTGCATTGTCGGTGACCAAAGAAATCCTTTTGTCCTACCGGTGTCAGTGCTAGTGTCAGTGAAGTATCTTTGAAGTGCCTGCCAGTACACCATAGAACCAAAACATGAAGCTGAAACATAATACCATGTTGCCATCAATGACAACATAGTGAAACCAACCAATTGAGTGTCAATTGCCAACATAATGTCCCAAAATAACTTATTGGAGCTGAATATACTTGAAATTTTTTGGATAGGCTTTCTCTAAAATCTCTAGATAGGTATCTCAACTTTATTTGAGTGTGCCAAAAATAGATACAAGTGATTAAGAATATGGGCTTATGACTCTTTATCCTTAATTTCTTCTGGTGTGGGCCTACCAACTATATAAATACACTCCTTCTTATGTACACTCAATGAGTCCAATCGGGGACTCACCAATCCTCTAAGACCTCTAGCTCTCCTAATAATTTTATCTTTATCTCTCTCAAGAGCTGAAATTTTAGCTTCCAATATCAAAATTTTACCATCAATAGATGTAGTTAAAGAATTTGAACCATCAAAAGAACTGACTATACCTACAATCTTCTCCTGAATATCCTTAATCCTTTCATCTAAATCTGTTGTAAGTAAACCTATGTTACAACATACTCTATAAATATTAGTACATTGCCTTAAGGAATTATCAATCAATTTTAACTTATCATTAATATCCTTCTTCTTCGACTCAATCATCTAATCAAATGTTGCTCTCTTAGCTTGTGTAATCCTCTCCAATGCCTGTCGGTTTGATATCTGTTGTAAAGATTGAAAGTCCTTAGAGATGTGCTCTGTGATTATTTTAAGCTTTCTAGATGGGCTTGCTTCTTTGTCAAATTTGCACTCTGGGTCAAGTCTATGCAAAATAGGGATAGACTGATCAATAACTCCTTTGTCCATAGATCCTTCCTTCATCATCTTCTATGCAACCATCATCATGAGCTTAGTAGAACTTATCTTAGTTATGCTTTTATGTTCTACATGTGAAGTATTGACTCACAACAATGATGCTCTCACTACTGGTTCCTTGCCGGATTCCTCTTTCTTCTCCTCTAATGGTTCATTAATTTTTATAGCTTCCTCTCTTGTACTAGTGGCTTCACCATGTGGTGTAGTATCAGTTACTATCTGTTCCTCGTTATGAACTATGTTCTCAACCTTTACATTCTAATCCAGATGACTATTGTCCTAAACATTTGTAACCTATACACTCTTAGAATTTGTTGGTATCTCAACATTTATCGGTATCACCTCATGTACATTAGATTCTATCAAGGGCTCAATATCCAATATCTTAATATCCTTCAAAATTGTATATGAGGCACCCACTATACCTTTACCTTACCCTTCAATTGGGATGTTTGTAGTGTCAATTTTAGCTTTTGATGAAGTATATAAACCAGGGTTTGTAACAAAGAATTAAACCCATGCCTTGTGGGTCTCATTGATTATCTCATTAACCCTTTCTAACATAAGACTAACTATCTTGTGCTTGTTGTGAAAGACTTTTTTTTTTGCAACCTCAAGTGTCTTATCCAACTCCTCTAGAGTAATGGATGCACAAGTAGTTAGAAACTATTGAATATTTATATGCTTGTCCTCCTCCATAAATGATAATATTCTAGCATCTAAGTTGTCATATAATAGTGCCAGTATTTGATTTTCAATTTCTAACAAGGCTTTATTATATATATATCAAAATATAATAAAACTGCTTCCTCAACTTCTCTCTGTTCATCATTATCTAAATGCTCATAATTAAATTGTACATTTTCAACATACCATCCTTAGTAACTTCATCAACCAATTATACACAAGTATTAGGTGAAATAATAATTACATTACAGGTAACAAGTGCTAGATCGGTGTCATCCATTTTCTTTCTTCTTCCAATATCAGATGGAGCAGAAGTTGTTTCCTTTTGGAGCTCTCTTTTGTACCAGTAACTTGATTGTAACCTTCCTAACCATTTTCTTCTTAGATTCCTCATTAGTCTCTTCACCTTTCTTCCTCAATACCCTCTTGAATGCTAAGGGTGTGTTATCCTTAGATATAGAGTCTGATGGAATAGGCTCAATAAAAATTTCAGGCTCTTTTCTCTTCCTTCCTTTTTTCAGAACAACATCCATTAATGCCTTGATATCTTGAGATACTTGTTCAATAAATTTGCTTGCCTTGCCCTGTTGTTTCTCCCTCTTCTTCCAGTTAAACTCAGTTTCAATCTCTTGCTTTTTCTATTTTGCAATACCAAAGGATTTCTCAGCTTCATCAATAGGTGCATCAATTAACAACTTTAGATAAGCATCTACAATTTGAGCATAAACTTCATAACCCATCTTTTTAATCCATATCTTCTAGGTTTTGACAACTTCCATTAAATTTTCATCCTTTTTAACCATGAAGCATATCTTAGTTGAGTATGTTGGCAAATGTACACTCCAATAAGAAATTGTAGGTGATTGAAGATTTTGTCATTGATGGCAACCTTGCAATCATATGATACTGGCAAGACAATATACCAGCACCAACAAAGACAGTCTCTACACTGACACACAGGACATTGATAGACAAAGGAAGGATATCGACACCCTGGCCGATAGGAATTTTGTTTATAATATATTTTGTAATTAATTGTAAAATCATTGTAAGTCGACATGGTGAGTTTTAATATGACTCATATATGTATGAGATCATTGTCAAACATTTTTTAATAAGAAAATAGGCAAAATAAAGTAGACCTAATATGTGAATTATAGGTTAAGGGTTTATGTATGCAACAGAGCTAAAACTGGTACTTGATCTAGCATAGAAAATGCTATTTTGAAGTAGTACAAGACATTGGATTTGTATAATCCATTTTATAAGTCAGTGTGACTTCTTATTTTGTATTTGAGCAGTGAGCTCTAGGCACTTGGCCTTCCTGCATATGCAGGCCCCTATTGTAGCAGTAATATTCCCTTATTGGCCAGTAAGCGAATATTGTGGGTCACAAATCCCACCGAGGTTTTTCCCACACTGCATTTCCTCATTAAACTACTATGTTATGGTGTTCTTTTCATGTGGTTATTGTTATCTTTGTTTACTGCATTATTTTTGGTTTACCGGTATACAATATTGATATGCCTTACATGTTTTAAATCAAGTAAATTCTATAACTGGTTAGATACTGATTACCCTCCCCCCCCCCCCCCCCGCCCTGTCCTAATATCTTTGGGAATCCAAACAATTGGTATCAGAGCTTGGTCCTCTATTTTCTGAAACCTAACAACTTGAGGAAGATCTTGCAACTGGTAGAGATGGAAAACTTAAGAGAACAAATGAAAACAACTCTTTTTGACTATGATGTAGAAAAAATGAAGAATATCAAACTTGAAGATGATCTAAAAGCTGCCCAGGATATCATCCAAGCACTTCAAGAGAATTACACTATAGCAAGGAATAAAAGAAGAGAACTTTGTGAGAAGATGCAAAAAGAAGGAGATGAAAAGGAAACTCTTAATAATCTAGTAAACAAACTAAGACAAGAGATAAGTACAACACAGAATGAGATGCAGGATATGACTCTGAGATTTTGCAAAGAAATTGAAGATAGGAAGAAAAATGAAGAAGATCTAACTAGAAGACTGAATGATGCTGCAAATGAAAACACAAGACTTAGCTATGAAAATGATATGCTGAAGACAAATCTGATGCATACACATAATGACTCAAATAAACTTATGAGACAGAAAAAAATCTTGGAAAGACAACTGGATACTACAAATCAGCACAAAGAAAAATTCAAGAAAAGTTTAGAAGAACTTGGTGACATGTTGAAGAATCAAAAACCTAATGGTGACACTAATGGCCTTGGCTTTGAAGCTGGTGAAAGCTCCGGTACTGCAAACACACATGATCATAGCAAACCGGTAAGACAACCTACTTCTTATAAATTTAATGGCAAATGCTTTAACTGTAACAAGTATGGTCATAGAGAAAATCAATGTAGATCTAGAAATTATTAGAACACCAATACACCCACCAATAAATGTTCTAAATGCAACAAAGTTGGTCATAATTCAAAAAATTGCAAAATGAATGTAAGATGTTATGTTTGTGGAAGATTTGGACACTTATCTAATCAATGGAGAACACAAACCGACACAGGATATGGGAAAGGAATTCAGAAAAACAATGTGATCTGTTATGCCTGTAACAAGATTGGACACATTGCCAAATTTTGTAGAAGCAAGTCCTCATCGACAAATAACAAAGGTCCTAGTTTGAAAGGTAAAGAAAAGGTTGAAGAGTTAAAGCAAGAATTCTCGAAACAATAGATCAGAAAATCAAAACAGAATGTTGATGGGAATACTCCTCCACCGACAGAATAGAGTAACATTCCATCGGCAGGAGACTCTTCATCTAACTGAAAGAAAATCCTTGAGGGTTTAGCAACAAAATGAGAAACATGCTATTATTCCCTCGGTTGATGGTGAGAAGTTGAGATTACTTCTTTACCTATAGATAAGTTAAGTTGTGACTTAACCGAAAAGCATTAAATGTGGCAGGTGAATAAAATAACATTATAAAACAAGTGTTTTGGCTCCATCTTCATTTCACCGAGCATTCAAATCATCGAGAGCGTGAAAATATTGAGCAAAGGCATTCCAAGAAAAGAAGCGAAGCAATCTATCAAATCTTTCATCCCTAAGGTAGATTAAGGTATTTATAGCTATGGCATCCTCATCTACTCCTGAATTTATTGCAAACCCTACTGTTGTTGAAGTTATTAAATTCCCTAGACTCGTATTCCAGCTAGTTCCCAAAATTGCAAAGAAAGATGATAGTTTAGGTGCATTTTCTCAAATACCTAAAGGGGTAGTGTATGCTGAAGACCCTAGAATGTATATAAATTGTCATATAGAGGAATTGGGTGATGATGAAATTAAGAATATGTATAAATATGTAATTTGTGATAAATCCAGAAATATCAAAACTAAACACAAGATAATAGAAACCCTAGGTTTTATAGAAATTCTTAGTATCCTAGATTTCCCCAAGGATATCGTAAGAATTGTGCTAAGCAGGGTTCATGGAGAATTCTTTTGGTTGGACTCTATTAACAAGATTACCAAAGAAGCAGTAAAGGTTGTGACAAGGTTACCCTCCACTGGCAATAGACCTGACAAAACTAAGAAGGTCTCAAATGACTTAGTGACAAAACTAACTAGTGCAACATCTGACAAGAGATCACTAAGGGTAAATGACATAACGGATATCAATGTCAAATTTATCAGTATGATCTTAGGTTACAAGTCTACACATGCAAATAGGTTAAACTCAGTTTCTATCCTATGAATTAAAAGTGCCTATGATATGGTAAATAATAATGCAAGGATAGACATATGTGAATGGCTTAAAGATGAATTGATTGATAATTTGGGAAAGATAAAGAAAGATAAGAAAGGAAATTTCAGATTTGGAAACCTACTTGTTTGTCTGATGCTATATATAACCAGACAAGTACCCAGTATTGGCACCAAAGATTTTGGATATGATATACTAGTAGGAAAACAACTATCAGTATTGCTGAACAACATGGGAGAAAACAGGGAAAAGAACTTAAATGAGTATTTTCAGGCATTGAAAGCTTGAATGAAAACAAGAGTAAGGTTATCACAAGCTATTGTGGATAAGTACCAAAAGGAAATTTGTTTTGTAATAAAGAAAGATGAAATTTGGATGGCGGCAATTGTTCCTAGAACCATTTGGGTCATTGAAATGGGGTATGAGACTGATGACAATATAATAGAAACCTATGGAAAAGCCCTCCTAGAAGCTCCTAAGGAACCTGAAGAAGAAGTATTTGGTAATGTTGAAACTATAGAGAGTCAAATTCAATCAAAGAAAAGAGTTAAAAAGGTTGAGGCAACTGTTAGAAAAGGAACCCGACAAGCAAAAACAATTAAAGAAGATGTGCTAAAGCAAACCGGTATAACTGAAGGTGAATTAGAAGCAATCCAACCGAAAACTCACCTTTCACCGATTGGAACTTCTTTAGAAAGTGACATACTGACAATATTCAAGAGAGTTGAGAGGAAGATAAAACCTTCACCGACACCTTCTCCTACACCAAAAAGATAGAAGCAATAGGCAGTAAGGCCCCTAGCAAAGAAATTACCTCCAAAGAAAAAGAAGTTGACTCCTAAGAAGAAATAAAAACAAACTTTAGCTCCTATTGATAAATTACTAGATGAAATTACTGAGGATAGCAAATTGAAGAATATCAGGAAACTGTATAAGACACTATCCGCTGATGACAAGGAGAAAGTAGAGAACAGTGTAATATTACACTTAGATATTTTAAAGAAATTTTTGATCCAAGTTGTTGATGAAATATCAACAAATCTATTCAACACACTAGAAGCTAGAAGAGTAGTTGTTATTGATCTAGATAAGAAAATAAAAATTGAAAAATTACTTGATGTACATCTTGTTAAGTCACCTGATGAGATAGATCAATTGATCTTTGAGGCTAACCGGTCAGTATTTTCAACTGCTCACCAACATGTAGCACTAATGGCAGGAAGAGTGAATCAGATAGCAAAGGAAACAATAGATGCATGGGATATATTCCTGGTAGAAAAATAAAAATAGGAAGAGTATCAAAAACCTAAAACCTTCAAGGTATATCAAAAGGATAGGGACAAAGGAAAAGGCAAGGTTGGTGGACCTCCCAGTATAAAGATAATAGACAACTTACCCCCATCTCCTTTAGATACTCCACTGGTAGACACTACTGAAAATCAACCGGCAACAAAGAGTATGGAGAAAACACATGAGGACACAAATCCTAATTCTGAGGTGTTGTACACAATGAATATTGACACATAGGAAGTCAACATTGTGGTTGATAAGGAAACAAGTGAGAAAAGAGATATGGCAACTGAGCCACCGGTAGAAGACACAACAACTGAGAAAAATATTGAAGATACAACTAGAGACATTGAAATTGGGAGCGAGAAACAAACTGGACAAACAACAGATATAGGGAAAATTGATAGTATTGAGCAACCGACTGAAAACATTTCAGGGGCAAGCACAAAGAAATCGGTAGAAAATACAGAGTGATGAGCAAAAAAATCGGTAGCAGATACTACTATAAAATCATCAGAGGCACCATCAAAGAAACCATCAGTAGAGAGCATAAAGAAACAGGAAGAACAATAGGTTCATTCATAGGTACATTCAAAGACAGTGCCACCGGCTACAACTGAAAAACCTAAACCTTTGGTAGCTGAAATGGAGACACAAACTAATCCTCCTGTAAAAGAGGATAGTAATGCTATTGTCACCACCAGTAGATTACAAATTGTGAAGTCAATTGGACAAACATCCAGAACCTCCATGTCAGAATTCAAACCAACAAATGTGATAGAGGTACTGCTAGATTCAATTAAGAAAATAACTGATTGTAATGCACTAGCATATAAAGCAATTGATGACACCATACCAATTTTGAAGATGATAGCTCCAAAGTGTAACATAGAAAACAAAGATTCTTTGAACCAATTAGACACATTGTTTAAGTATATAACAGGTAACCTAATAACATTGGACAAAATAAATGAGGATACATTTAAGGAGAGATTGATAAAAGAAAAAGAAAAATTCTTTGAGGATATAGTTAAGAAGAATAGGGGAGAGATGGACACTCTTTTACTGGAACTCAATGAAATCATTTTTTACTTCAAGAAACTATACAAGGATACATGCAAAATGGATGTATTAACAGAAGATCTTGACAAAGAAATCAGAAAGACATAGGATAAGATTAACAATATTGCTAACAATCTGATTAGGACATCAGATTCATTTTTGGAATTAGAAAAGAAAATTGCAAAGCAAGAAGAGAAAATCAAGAAATTGGAAAATAAAAAACAAAGAATAAAGGACAAAGGACAAAGCAAAGGACTTAAAATGCCGACTTGGTCCAAGATTAGAGTATCTTATTTCTTTGAGAAAAGAAATATCTGAGGCTCTGGTTCCCAGACTAAAGACACCAGAAGAGAAAATGCACATACTTACTGATACAATACAGAGAACCCATGAGGCTATAAAAGACAGTAAAACATTCAGCAACGACATAAATTCAATTTTGACAGATTTTTTTTAGAGTGTGACCCACGAGTTACAAGAAACCAGGTAGGACTCCACTGACAAAGAATGCCAGCCTTTGTCATTGATGTCAAAGGGGGAGTAGAGACTTTGAGAAAAATGATCAGCAAATGGCTCATCAGCTCAGGGGGAGCTCATTTTTTTTGGTAAGAAAATTCTGGCAAACTCATTTTTTGGATGACACTTTTTGGATTTTTCTAATGAGTGTTGCCATCAATGCCAAAGGGGGAGATTGTTGGCAAATGCACACTCCAATGAGAAATTATAAGTGATTGAAGGTTTTGTCATTGATGGCAACCTTGCAATCATATGATACCAAAAAGACAATATACCAGCACTGACAATGACAGACTCTACATCGGCACACAGGACACTAGCAGACAAAGGAAGGATACCGGCACCCTAGCCGACAAGAATTTTGTTTATAATATATTTTTTAATTAATTGTAAAATCATTGTAAGCTGACATGGCGAGTTGTAATATGAATCATATATGTATGAGATCATTGTAGAATATTTTGTAATAAGAGAATAGGCGAAATAAAGTAGACCTAAAATGTGAATTATAGGTTAAGGTTTATGTATGCAACAGAGCTAAAACTGGTACTAGATGTAGCATAGAAGATGCTATTTTGAAGCAATACAAGACATTGTATTTGTATAATCCATTTTGTAAGTCAATGTGACTTCCTATTTTGTATTTGAGCAGTGAGCTCTAGGCACTTGGCTTTCCTGCATTTGCAGGTCCCTATTGTAGTAGTAATATTCCCTTATTGGCCAGTAAGTGAATATTGTGGGTCACAAATCCCACCGAGGTTTTTCCCACACTAGGTTTCCTCGTTAAACTACTATGTTATGGTATGCTTTTCATGTGGTTATTGTTATCTTTGTTTACTGCATTATTTTTGGTTTACCAGTATACAGTATTGATGTGCCTTACATGTTTTAAATCAAGTAAATTCTATAACCAGTTAGATACTGATTCACCCCCCCTCTTAGTATCTTCAGGAATCTAGACAGAGTATTTCTCAACAATTTTCTTAGTAACCCTCTCTCTAGAACTCATAGCCTTCTGAAATTCTTTGAATTAACCCCATACCTTGTCATCTTGTTGACTACCCAATGTAGCAATAGATTGTTTCAGTTGTCTTCCTATCGGGATATCAAATGCCCACTGTCTCTTCCCAAATTCAGGAGTTTGATTAATAAAAAATAGAATCAAATAGACAATAAGATTTCCCTATCAGAATGTTCCTTTCTTCTCTCCTTTGATCTTTCCTAGGTTAATTAACAAATCATCTAACATCCATCCACATATATCTAACTTCTCATTTTTCATCATCATCTTATGTGTTGCATAAATGTAGGAGCTAGAAAAGAGTTCAGATGATTTGATTTAGTTACCTAGTATCCAATAACCATGCTTATGAATCTCATGTCTTTGTCAGTGATAGTGCTAACCTTCACTGATCACCAATCTGATGTTGCACCGGTGAGCTTGTTAACCTGATCATTAGAAATCTTCATCTCTGGATGCTGACCAATCTACGACAAACCTGTGATGGCCTTAATGGACCCCTTAAATATCTTATAAGGTCTATCAAGCCAGATGAATTCTCCACGCACTTTGCTCAAAACATATCTGACAATCTCATCCTCAAATTCAGGAATATCCATAATGTCGATAAACCCTAGATCCTCAATGTGTTTGTACTCAGGCTTAATCTTTCCAAAATATCCCATTAACTTGCTCATATACATGTTGTTAATATCACTAGTTCCCAAATCCTAAATATGGTAGTGAATGTATGCTTTGACATCTTCCACATATACAACTCCTTCCGGGACATGGGAAAAAGCACCAACCGAATCATCCAAGGTGGAAATATGCGGACATCGTTTGAAAATCAGCCTAAGACAATCCTTTACCTCAACAATAGTAGGACTTGCAATAAAAGTAGGTGTAGAGAATGATCCTGCTTCCATGATGAAAGATAATATTGATAAGTACCTAAGAAATAGTTGTCGGTGAAAACACTAAGGAACTCTTCTGATCACTGGTGAAATCGCTCAAGAAGATATCGATCGCACTAAATTGTCTTAGACTCACTTTGAATCACTCTTAATACAAAGTGATCAGAAATGAAGTGGATTCAACCTTTTAACCTCCAAGAAACCCTAATCCATCATTGATATGAATGACTTCCGGTGAAAGATACCGGATCTTGGTCAAACATCTCCATGCTGGATAAGTTTTTCCAATGTTTGGAACATCTTCCAAAACCTCTTCTTGGGACTTAAGCAGTATCATCATGAATTTTTCCTACCCCTAAGGCATCTGCCTCAGTTACCGAATGAGCTTCCTACCAAGGCAAAAGAAACCTCCTCTGCTAGTTGAGTAACTGGAGCATTTCCATCTATTGATTGATCATCTAACTTCTTGACCCATTTCTTGATATGATCTTTCTATATTTCATTAACCTTCTCTTTTCCTTTATCAATTGATCCATCATTGTTAACCAGTGGATTTTTGCTTCTACAGAACTTAGCTATGTGTCCAGCCTTGTTGCATGCATAACATGTATCATTGTTCTATTGAATTGCTTTGCTAAAACTGGTATAATTGCTTGACCTGCACTTATTAGCAATATGTCCAAATTTTCCACATGCATAACATTTAACATTCAGTCTACAATATCTACCTTATGACCATACTTATTGCATTTAGAACATTGACTGGGAGAAAAATTATAGTTATGATTTGCTCTATTTCTACATTACCTATCCATGTGACCAAATTTACTACAAACAAAGCATCTACCATTAAATTTATAGGCATTAAGCTTCCTTATTGGTGCTTTCTGATTCTGATCTTCATTTGCAGTACTGGAGCTATGTCCTTGTTCAAATCCAAATCCACTGGAATCTCCATTCTGTCTTTAACTTTTCAATAATTCATCGAGTTGTGTTGAACTAACCTTGAATTTGTCCTTGTACTCACTTGTAGCAATTAGATCATCTCTCAAAATTATCATTTGTCTTTCAAGTTCTTGTTCATTGCTCTAGGATTGCACTAAATAAGTTATCAACATATCATTTTCATGAACTAATTGGATGCATTCTTCAAATCTATCTTTCAGAGATCTCCCAAGGTTTTCTTCATGCATCTTTCAGTCTTCAATCTCCTTTGAAATCCTCATAGTTAGGGCTTGCATTTCATTCCTCATGACCATGTTCTCTTGACGCAACTTCTGACATCTTTCATTAAGGGCATCTTTCTCATCATTATCTTGATTTTGCAGAAGTTTCTTCCTCCTAGCTTGAACATATGACAACCTCTCTTGTAGGATAAAAATGAATTCCTAAGAAGAATTCAATTCATCTTCTAACTTCAAGTTCTTCATCCTTTCAATATCATAATTTTCAAGTGCTACCTCAAGTTGCTTCTCCAAACTCATATCCATGGATTCTGGATTTAGGATCTTCCTCCGAGGCACAAGGATTTGATACCAATTGTTGGAATCCAAGAACATTAAGAGGGGGGGGGGGGGGGGTGAATCAGTGTTCTACCAGAATGATCAATTTTAACCTTATTATAACATGCATTCACCAACTGGTAAACTGGTACATATAAATGAAAGAAGTAAAGTAGTCAATAATCCAATCACACAAATGAATACCCAAAAATAGAGAAATATATGTGGAAAACCTCAAAGAGAAAAAACCATGATGGGATTTGTGACCCACAATATCAATCCACTGGCCATATGAAAAGATATTACAAAATATGGGGGCCTACACTGTTAGGTCCCAGAGACAACTGAGAGGGGGGGTGAATCAGTTGTCTAATAAATTCAAACCAAAAATAACTTAGCCAACTTAATGCTTAATACCAGTAAACTAGTTAAGTATGTCAGTAGACAATTTTAATAGTTAATTGCTATACCGGTAAAGATTAATGCATGAAACATAAACACAAAGTCATCCACAACACATAACACCAATATTTGTACGTGGAAACCCTGTAAGGGGAAAAACCATGATGGGAAACCTTACCCAAAATCAGATGATACTACTGCAGATAGTAAGTGTACGTAAATGGGGTTTGCACATGCAGAAAAGCCAATAGGCTAGAGCTCACTATTCAATCACAAAATGGGAGTCACACTGACTATAGTTGGATGGTTAAATCAAATAAGAATGTACTGCAAAAAATAGCATCTTCATATACTGGATTCAGTACCGGTGTAATGCTAATATGCTTTCACAAAAACCTAACTTCACCTTCAAGTGATGTTTGCATGTATTGCACTACTTAATCTTGCATATAACTTCACACAATTATTTTTCGCATTCCACATTTGATCTTACAAATAAGATCTTACCTTTATACCATAACCTAAGATCAATTTTAGTAGGTCGGCTCTATAAGATATTACAATAAAAAACTTTTTACAAACAATATAATATCTGATGCAATAACTGATTGAACATGTCAGCTTAATGCATTTACAACAATAATTAATCATTTCTATAGTGTGCCATGCTGATCTAGAAAAGATAAACCTATCGGTGTAACCCTAGATAACCCTAGACCTATTTGTCGCTAAAAGCACATATGCAAATATGAATATATCAATGATTAATTTGTTAAGATAAGATGTCCACATGATGTCTTCAATATTACCAAGTGTCTTCCATATCATTCCAAGTGTCGGTGATCATTATATCCTGCCAGTGAACCATATACAAGTAACTATGCAATAGTTACTTGCTTGCCAGTGAATGTTGTTAGATCTCCAAAGTGCTAGTATTTTAGTAGGTGTTGACATCAATGACAAAACCATACCAAAATACCAACAATCTCCCCCTTTCGCATTGATGGCAACACAAGATGGAAAAACCATCAAAGTGCCAAAACAGAAATGCCAAAAACCAACAATCTCCAAAAGGATCATAACCAGAATACAGAGAGTAATAGTCTCTCCCAAACAACAATCTCTCCCCTGGGAGCAACATGTGTTATTCAAAGTCCTTCAAAAGATAATGTGTTTTTCCACAAATATCTCTCCCCCTTTGACATCAAAAGTCAAAGTTACAACAAAACTAGGTTCATATACAAAATACCAATCAATATACCAACTACTCCCCCTGAGAAGTAACTTCCTCATCAAAGACCAGAGTAAAAGATTTGTCTGTTAATTCTGCCGGTTCATGACAATCATCAACTGTCTAAGTCTCTACTAGTGGTAATATGACTCCAAGTGGATCTCTGAGATATTCAAAAGTCTCCTTAGGCAAAGGTTTTGTAAAGATATCTACAAGTTATTCTTTAGTATTCACATAAACCAGTTTTATCTCCTTTTCTTCAACTTTTTCGCTTAGAAAATTTAGTTTGATAGAAACATATTTTGTTTTAGAATGTAGTACTGGATTCTTAGATATATCAATTGTTGCAGTGTTATCACAATATATAGTAATAGGTTCCTTGCATTTTACCTTTATGTCTTTCAACATTTGCTTAAGCCATAGTACCTGTGTACAATTAGTTGCTACTACAACATATTCTGATTCTATTGTTGATAAAGATGTAAAACTCTGTTTCTTACTCAACCAAGAAACTAGTCTGTTTCCAAGAAAGAATGCTCTGCTGGTGGTTCTTTTTCTATCATCCACATCTCCTGCCTGATTTGCATCTGTGTATGCATATAATTCAAATATTTCATCTCTAAGATACCATAATCCAAGATTTATAGTGCCTTGTAAGTACCAAAAAATCCTTTTCACTGCCGATTCATGATTTTCTCTAGGATTACTTTGAAATCTTGAAACAATACATACTGCATTCATAATATCAGGTCTAGTTTGTGTCAAATATAGTAAACCTCCTATCATAGATTTGTATCTAGTTGGATTAATAGGTGTAGATTCATCCCTTTGAGATAATTTGTCATTTGTAGTCATAGGTGTGCTTACCGGCTTAGAGTTCTCCATCCCAAATTTCTTTAGTAACTCTTTCAAGTATTTGGATTGATTCAAGAATATACCTTTATCAGTCTGTAAAATCTGCAATCCTAAAAAGAATTTTATTTCTCCAATCATAGACATTTCAAATTCTTATTGCATTTTAGTAGAAAATTCCTTACATAATCCATCTTCTCCTCCAAAGATTATATCATCAACGAATACTTCTATAATCAAGATGTCATCATTAGCTATTTTGTAATATAAATTGTATTCTGCATTTCCTTTAGTAAAACCAATCTTTAAAAGATACTTATCCAATCTTGCATACCAAGCTCTTGGAGCTTGTTTTAATCCATACAGAGCTTTTCTTAACCTGCAAACCATATCATTGTCATCTGTCAAAGAAAATCCATCACGTTGTTCAATGTATACTTCCTCTTCAAGATCTCCATTCAAAAATGCACATTTAATATCCATTTGATAAACTTTGTAGTTCTTGTGTGCTGCAAAAGCCAAGAATAATCTGACTACCTCAATTCTAGCTATCGGTGGAAAGGTTTCATTGTAATCAACTCCTTCTTTTTGAGAATATCTGTTACACAATAGTCTTTCTTTATTTCTTACAACCTTACCATCTTCATTAAGTTTATTTTTGAATACCCATTTGGTTCCAATTATATTTTTATCTTTAGATCGAGGAACTAATGTCCAAGTGTTATTTTTTTCAATCTGTTCTAATTCTTCTTCCATAGCTTTAATCCAAAATTTATCTTCACATGCCTCATTAACAGATGATGGTTCAATTTGAGAAATAAGACATACCTCTTCATTTGCCAATCTTCCTCTTGTCATAACTCCTTTAAATTTGTTTCCAATTATCTGATCTCTAGAATGATTCAATCTTTCATACCGGGGTGTCTTTGTTTTCTGTTGTTCTTCAATTATTGTGGAATCCTCAAATGGTACCAGGGTAACTGGATCTTCATTCTGTACTGATGGATTTAGTGTAGGTGTGGGATTTCGCCAAGATCAAGAGGCAATGAAAAGCACAAATAAGAGAGACAAAATAGATGATAAAAATAAACTATATTCTATCAAGACGCAAAAAATGATCAACTAGATCATTACAAGATATAGATTGATTGCCCATACAAACAATGTAGATGTGCCTTCTTATATAGACAAGGCTATATGGATATGTGAGAATAAAAACATGACATGTAGCTCAATAAGAAACAAGGGTAGGTAGGAAATAGGTGTGGGTAGGTAGGAGAAACAATATAATATTCCACATGAGGTGGATCACCCACTGAATGTGGAGTGTAACAACAAGATCACACCATAAAAAGTGGAAATTCTCCTACACACACTATCCCAATGTGGCACAAACACCCAAGTGTCTCATACCCAAACTACTATGAAATGCATGTACCTAAGTAAACTTAAGTAAGGTGTAATAATATCCAAAATGAATAATTATTTACACCAACACCCCCACTTAAGTGCAACTTAGGGGAATGCACTAAAGTCTACAATGCAACTAAGCAATGCAAGATGGGTCCCGGCTACAAGGCCATGTTAGGTACCCATGTACAAATGCAAATGAAATCTCCCATAAAGCGAGGAAAGAGAGAAAAATATAATGGGAAAAAACCCTCCCCCAAAAGAGAGATAATGAAAGCACACAATGCTCTTAATGATGAATGAAAAGAACAAAAAATATGTCCCCCCCATAAGAGAGAAGAAGAGACCATGAAGCCCCCCTTCAATGTCAAATCCCCTACAAAGATGGTCCAATGATGATGACCAAAATACTTCCCCATACGGAAGAATGAGAGCCTATGCTGCACCAATAATGTTAAAGTGTGACAAAACCAGGTATCAAGTCGAGGACGATGAATCACTCACTACAACAAAATGAAGATCAGGCATGGAGACAACCTGCTATGAGCATCATCTAGATACTTAGAAATAACAGAAATACTAGTACAATCAAAGTCTCAAGGGAGTCATGCACAAATGTGTACAATCTAAGTCTCAACTAGAGCCATGCACCAAGTCTCACAAGATATTCCTAATCTATGTGTACAAGAGGATTATATCAAATAGTCAACAATGACAAGATACAAAGAGGTGTGGCACTTTATGATAGTGCGAGTACAACATTGCTCATGCAAGAGCCTACATCATGATAAAATATTCAAATGTGAAAACATGAAAATGATGCCACCAACAAAGAAGCCCTATAGAATACTGCAGATGAAGATGCCTTTGAATGGAATTTCACCAAGAGATATAAATGAACAACTGACCCCCCATAAAAAGATCATGTTGGCACTTTATACTTAGTGCATATACAATGGGCCACTTGCAAAACAAGGCAAAGTGGACATCTGATTTCAATTTACAACTTCTCAAAATGAGATCTAAGAGACTTCAACAAATATTGCTAGTGATCTAAACTAAGATCCAAGCAAAATACAAGTACCAAATATGCCAAAAATGGTCAAATACTAAAAGTACAATTTCTACTTAAAATCACTGCAAATAGATGGCAGATTATGAAAGTAGATGAAAAAATATGCACTTTCAAAAAAAATGACACTTGAAAAGGAGTCCATATGAGCCCAAACGAAGCCTCCAAAGTTGTAAAAATCAGGATTTTGTGATTTCTGAAAAACTTGTATCCAAAAATCAGAAAAATTCTGCACCACTGTATAGATCACGAAATTATACCCCAAAACAAAAAAAATTGCTCAAAAAAATGAGTTCGGATGAGTGAGATATCGCTATTTGAAAATTGCTTGCAAAATTATAATTTTTGGAAAATTTCTATCGCAACGTCAAACTTCAAATGCCTCTAGATTTGGCCTCTGAAGTCCAATTTGGATGAAACAAAAGGCAAAAATGACTTTCTTGGACCTCCACAATCCAATGGTAACCTCAGATTTGACCCATCTAGCTTCAATAATAACCTGCCATAGAAAACTCCAAAATACACAACCCCAAATAACATCAAATTTATCTCAATTAGCAAACCAATGACACTCTAATGGCTCTGATACCATGTGAGATTTTGCCAAGATCAAGAGGCAATGGAAAGCACAAATAAGAGAGACGAAATAGATGATAATAATAAATTGTATTCTATCAAGATGCAAAATATGATCAATTGGATCATTACAAGATATAGATTGATTGCCCGTACAAACAATGTAGATGCCCCTTCTTATATAGACAAGGCTATATGGATATGTGAGAATAAAAACATGACATGTAGCTCAATAATAAACAAGGGTAGGTAGGAGAAACAATATAATATTCCACATGAGGTGGATCACCCACTGAATGTGGAGTGTAACAACAAGATCACACCATAAAAAGTGGAAATTCTCCTACACACACTATCCCAATGTGGCACAAACACCCAAGTGTCTCATACCCAAACTACTATGAAATGCATGTACCTCAGTAAACTTAAGTAAGGTGTAATAATATCCAAGATGAATAATTATTTACACCAACAGTAGGTTCATTTGTCAAAATTTTTGTTGTCTGTTCAGAGTCTATATACCTTGAAGTTCTTTTGAATTGTTCATCAATCTTTACATTTGTACTCTCAACAATTTTCTACAATCTCTTGTTAAAAAATATATATGCCTTGCTCTTAGATGAATAACCAAGAAATATTCCTTCATCACTTCTAGGATGAAATTTGCCAATATACTCATCTCTTCTGATATAACATTTACTTCCAAAAATTCTGAAATACTTAAGAGTAGGAGTATTACAAAACCATAGTTCATGAGGGGTGTTACCGGTTTCACCTTTGATGTGAACTTTGTTGAATGTATAGACCGTTGTGCTGACTGCTTCTCTCCAATACACGTGGTAAATTTTCTTATGATAACATACTTCTTGTTGCATCCAAGATAGTTCTATTTTTCCTTTCAACAACTCCATTTTGCTGTGGTGTCTGAGGTGCTGATAGATGTCTTCTGATTCCATTCACTTCATAGAATGTATAAAAGTCCTTAGATGTGAATTCTCCTCCTTGATCTGATCTTAAGCATTTGATTTTCTTACTGGTTTCATTTTCAACCATTACTTTGAATAGTTTGAACTTTCCAAGTGCTTCTGATTTTTCTCTGAGAAAAGTAACCCAACACATTCTAGAATAGTCATCAATGATTAGCATGAAATATCTATCACCTTGTAAGCTTTTAGTTCTAGATGAACCACATAATTCATTGTGAATCAAATCAAGAGCATTATTGGATTTTTCTGGAATACTTTTGAAACTAGCTCTAACTTGTTTTCCAAATTGACATTCCTTACATACTGTATTCTGAAGTTTGACAATTTTAGGTAAATCTCTAACTGCCTTAGTAGTACTGATCTTTACCATGCAATCAAAGTTTACATGATAGAGTCTCTTATGCCATAACCAACTTTCATTTATATGTGCAATCAAGAATGTCTTTTCACTATTATTCAAATGTAAGATATTACCTCTAGTCTGATTACCGGTTGCAATTTCCAAACCAGTTCTATTCATGACTTTGCATTTTCCATTTTTAAATTGTAACTGAAATCCTTTCTCAACTAATTGACCAGCACTTAAAAGATTATGCTTTAATCCTTCAACATAGTAAACATTGTCAGTGTTATGCTTACCATCAAGAGATATTGTACCCTTACCTTTGATTGAAAAGGCTTTGTCATCTCCAAATCTTACTAAACCTCCATTTTATTCTTGAAAGTTCAAGAATTTACCTTTGTCTCCTGTCATATGATGTGAGTATCCTGAGTCAATGATCCATTCATCCTTTACTTCAACTTTAGTTGCTGGGGCTTGTTCTATCGGGTGAGCAGTAGGTGTTGATTGATCTTCTGTTATAGCAACAAAAACCCATCCATTGTTTGTCGGATCTTCATCAACAATGTAACAAGATTTGTCTTTGTTCTTCTTAAATCTGTATCTCTGATATTCAGGATTAGGCTTGTATGTTCTTCTAGCTTCTTCTCTTAGTCTAGCATGTCTATCAGGGCATCTCAAAGCCATATGACCAATCTTATTGTAGTTAAAACATTTAAAGGGTGCTTTACCTTCATACTTACTACCAACTGGACCTTTAGGCATTTTCCTTGCAAATAGTGCTTCAATTTCTTCAAGTTCTTCATTTTCTTTCCCGCTTTCTTCAAGTTCTCTTGCATAAAAGGCTTTCCAATCATATTTTTTAAATGATGGAGCAGATGATGTTGATGCTTTAAAGGCTAAATCTATCTTAATAGTAGCAACAAGACAAAAATCTTCAATTTCAAAAGCTGAAATTTTCCCAATCAATGTATCCCTAGTTACTAATGTATTAGGCATTGTTATCAACTCATTTATAGCAGTAACCTTCATTTATATGCTGGTGGGAATCCTCTTAAAACTTTTGAAACAATTTCATCCTCACTTAAGGTTCCTCCACAACATTTAACACCCAAAACAATTTCATTTACTCTTTCCATGAAAGCAGAAATCCTTTCATATTCTTCCATTTTTAGATGTTCATACCTGACCTGAAAGCTTTCAAGTTTTGCAATTTTGACTGTGGAATCTCCTTCATTCAGTGTCTCCAAATGATCCCAAATAGCTTTAGCAGTAGACCTATCTGATAGTCCCATGATTTGTTGATCTGATAATGTGCTCAAAAGTGTTTTTCTTGCTTTGTAATCATTTTCCTCATATTTTTTCAAGTTAGTTGGACTGGGCTGACCAGGTACACCAACAGTATAACCTTTTTTTGTAACTTCCCAGATGTCTTTTCCAATGCAATTTAGATGTGTCTCCATTCTGATCTTCCATATGCCATAGTTGGTTCCATCAAGTTTAGGACTGCCCTTCTTGAAATAATTAGTAGACATTGGATCTCCTCAAGCTGTTAAACTTCTACAAAAGAGGGTTAAGCTCTTATACCAATTGTTAGGTCCCGAAGACAACTGAGAGGGGGGGGGTGGTGAATCAGTTGTCTAATAAATATAAAAGCCAAAATATGTTTCCATCGATGACAACATTTTGAAACCAATCAAATGAGTGTCAATTGCCAACAATACAAACCCTAAATAATAGAAAAAAGTGGGATATTTCAGAGAGGCTTGAAGGGGAGAAGAGGTAGAAGCATCCCATGTTTCGATGTTTTTGTGCAAATGTCAAAAATCCTACCTTTAGGATACAATTGAAATATTAAATTTTTGAGCAACTATACACCCAAGCTCAAGGGGAGTCACCTAGGTCAGCAGAGGAAAGAACCACATATCAACCATCAAAGCCCATGGTGGTTGTAGGAAAAGGGAAATAGATTTTAGGCCAAGAATAGTAAGAGATTCAAGTTGGTCCTCAAACAAATCAACCCCTTGAATGGGCTAGGGTGGGACAAATTAGAATTCTAGAAATATAGGATGATGAAGAGGAGATGGAACAACCTCCCCTTTCCCCTCCAAGTGATATGTTTCATAATGAAGAAGATGAACAAGAGCCCATGGATCCTGATAGGGATCTTATGCCAAATATTATCCCATTAGAGGAAGTGGAAGATGAAATAATGATTTCTTCCATACAATTTGTTTTAGATGGCGTGTTTATTAAGACTCCTAAGTTTAAGAGATTTTTACTACAAGCACAACTTAAAAAACTTTATTAGAGGAGGAAACAATAAATTTAGATCAAGAGAACATTAATATCACTTGTGATGAGTCCAAGAGGATGGTTGAAGAAAGTGGAATGCGATTAGTCCTATATTGGGATGATCTAAAAGTAGGAAGATTCCACATTTTCCAAAAAATTCACTATAGAAAGGGGAATCAGAGGGATAGGTTATAGCCTTACCATCAAGGTGCTAACCCAATGGTTCAAGTCCCCAAAGACAAATAAGCCCAAGATGCTAGAAGGTGTGGAGGAAAAGATAGGGGATACCATAATAATAACATTGAGATATACCTTTGTTTTAGAGGTTGCCATAGTTTCAGCCCACTCAACCCTATTTGCCTAAGTTATTGTTGAAGAAGAGGAGAAAAGGCATGAGGAAATTAAAAGAAGACATGTTACCTTCAATACAAATTTCACTGACATATATATGGAAACTATTAGATTCCAGAAGGAATCAAAGGTATATTCTTCTATCACAGTGATTGAGCATCAACCTCCTCCTCCTTAGACTCCAAGTGATCAAACATAATTCATTGTGAAGGATGACATTTCTCCCATTTCCCCATATGAGATTGAGAAACTCAAAGATGAGAATAAGGCTTTGTGGAAAATTATTAAAAGGAAAGAGAAAATGCTATATGAAGCAAAAGAAAAAATAAAAGAAAAATCTTTGCAGGTGAAGGCAGGGACCATTTTTCATTTGTTATTGTTGTCACTAAGGTTTGCACCCTAACTAAGCCTAGACTCATCTAGCCTATGAAACATGGGACTATTTTCCAGTTGTGGGTAGCCTATGATGAAAGTAGACCTCTGGGTGAAGTGTTGGTTCCCTTTGAAATTTTATAAAAAACTACTGACTTTGATGAAGGAAAAGAGACAAAAGGATAACTCTTAAACTGAAACTACTAATATTAGAAGGTGATGCACTAATATTTGAATATGTTTATGCTAGTCAAACTCATAATCTATCTTAGAAAGACTTCAATCTATTCACAATTATATTTAAAGCATGGAGTACATAAACATTTTATATGAAGGTGTTGTTTCAACTGATTGCATGAAGGAAAACTAATATTCACAACTTCAAACTATTGGTAAACAACTCAACACAACACATAACCTGCACTTTACATGCAATCTCTTTTCTAACATTTCTGGTAATAAAAGGAAAGTAAAATATTTCTATAATAATCACAATAAATTTCATAAATATACTTACACATCAAGTGGCAAGAGAAAATTAAGAAGGACCGATGTTTCTTTATTGATATTTAGAAAAGAGCTTTTTGACAATGCATGATACTTTGACAAACTCAAAAAAATAAAAAAATATTTACAAGAATCTCTTCCTTTATTGTGTGCACAAGGAAGAAGTAAGAACTAAATTCATAGAAGGGATGAAGTTATCTTTATTGGGAAAGAAGCTCCAAAATTTTGAATTTGAAATAAAAAATTTGGTGGATGAGTAGACTTGAAAATCCCACAAAAATTGGTTGGAATTGGAGATATCATGCTGATTTTTGTCTCTAAACTTCCCTTAGGAATGGTGAAGTTTTCTCAGAAACTGCAAATTGGGTTTGCAAAAAACTTATTGGGTTTTTCATTCTACTATTTTTTATTTTTTTTTCAAAAAATCACAAAAACATAATTCATATTTTTCTAGATATGATTAAAACACAACTACTCCCTTCAATGTTTTCAAGATTTGAAAACATTTTAAAAGGATAGGCCCCAAAAAATGAAGACCAAAATGAATAAAGTATAACTCTATGTACAATTGAAGTGGACATCTTGAATTGGATAATAATTACAAGCAGCTTTGAAAAAATTAGATGAAGTATATGTTTTATATTAGACCTTGTCCCAAGTTTTAAACAAATGCAAGGAGTTCATTGTAATTTTGAAGGCATTAAGTGATACATGGCAACCATGGGTTGGGGTTTTGAGAGAATTGTATATGTATCACACGGAAAATATTAAATATTTTGATCAAAGAGTTGCAGTATCTTGAGAGCAAGGAGCTGGTTGTTAAAGAAAAGAGATATATTTAATACACGCCAACATTCTATAGTTCCAAAAGTTGATGATGAAAATGGTGAAATCAAGAGCCTTGATTAAGGGAAGAAATATTTTGAAAAAATGATACAAGTAGCCATAATAAAGATTCAAGAAGCAAATCAACCCCAAGAATCTACTTATCACCTGGTAATTGACAAAGTTATTGATATTGATTCTTTGTATGGGAAATTCATAGCATATGCCAAGAATGTGGTTGACAATAAGTGTAGGAAAGCCCCAAGTAGAGTACAAGAGATCTAGACTTTCAAGTGGCCAACCAATTTTCAGATTGCACAGTGGCATCAATAATATTGTACAATTGAAAACGAGTAAATGGAGAATGAAGTGCTAGGAGGGATAGACTGTACTTCAATCCTAACTCAAGCATATAATGGGAACCTTGCAAGATCATGAGATCAAGAGTATCCCATGATGATTCAAAGTATTTGATTATGTTGGCAATATAGATATCTTGGTCACACATCATTCAATGCCTTGATCATTTCACAAGGCCTATCTTAAGTTATTGCTTGTCTTTCATTTTCAGTTTATGCACTTTTTGTTGAATATACAAAAGACTGAGAGGGGAGGGGTGAATTAGTATTCTCTTGAACTTATTAAAACTTCTAACTAACCAGTCACATAACATCATTTATGTGCAGTAAAGGAAATTAACACATAACATCGGAGTTATACTTGGAAACCCCAATATGGGAAAAACCACAAAGGGAGTGTTCTCTTAGGAATGATGAAAAATGTAACTAGTTACACGGTACAAGGGGTGGCTCACTGCTAGTTTGGTCTTACCACTCAAATAAAAAAAGGCTCCTTATTGGATAATAGAGTATAAAAGAATTGAACTATTAGAGTTACATCTGACATATGCATGGGTTATAGTTATTTTGAAGTGCACAAACTGTCTTATACATCCACTGTACATATACTGTAAAAAATTTCTTATATACATTGTAAATGAATAGTTGTTTTTCAACAACCATGATTCTAACAAGGAACATAGATGGCTATATATATCTACATCAATTATTCCAAAAAGTTGGATCAACTAGAATGAGGTGAGACCGGACTATGCACATGCTAAAGTAAACAAAATATATTCATGTGGTGTTAGCTTCCAACTTGATTCATAAAATCCCTTGTATAACATGCCTTTAATATATCTGGATAGGACCGGAATCAAAAGACACCTTGAAGAATCTTCTCGCATTGCATCTTAATGGGACCAGACCCAAAACACCTTTTAGTAAAAGTAAATATCGGACCATAAATATGCATGAAGTAAATACATACATACTTTGAAACACATCATGTACTATGGAAAAATTTTAGACTGAATCAAATATATATATGCCAAACCAAATCACATCCATGACATCAATGACAACATGCCAACAATCTATCCCTTTGTCATTGATGGCAACAAAAGATAATAAATTATGTTTGCTTTAGGAAAAACAAATGAAATATAAATTGTTTGAGAGTTTGCATGAAATGACATAAGATTACTACTAGTACTTAACACTACTCCCCCTTTGACAACAATGGCAAAGGGCCAAAAAGGTTAGAAACGATGCATAAATAAAAACTAAAACTCCTCCTAATGGAGATAACTACTAGCATCTGGAGAAATGCTTAAGATTTTGAACATGTGTGGTCTAGGAGTCCTTGTGCTTATCCCTGTTAGAGATGGCATCTGATACAAACTCAATATGTACCTACATGGATGCATGCATTTTCTCTGCCTCTTGAAAGGAGTTGGGTGTATAATATTTGAATTGAGTGGCTCGGGAGAAGGCTCAGTTCATGATGAAAATGATTTCATTTCTCAAATATCATAACTTACCTAAGGGAAGAATAATATTATCCCTCTTCTACTTCAACTCAAAATATTTTTCATGAATTTCTTCAATTTTGGATCTACCAAAACCAGATAAGTCTTTAGATAGTTTGTAGTTTGCATAATTTTGTTGGATCTTATCCTCAGTAATGCTCATTTCATCCCTAATTCTCTTTGTAGCATCCAACCTCATCCTTGATTCTCTTTGTAGCATCCAACCTCATCCTTTATTCTATTTGTAGCATCTAGCCATTGAAGGTTGTATGAGAAGAGAATGTCACCATTTTCCAAATAGGAATGGCTTTGAGAAATAAGTTGTGTGAGGTGATGATGTGCAGACTCACACTTAACCTTGAATTCATGCAACAACTTCTCTTTATCATGTACTTTATCTTTCTCATATTTTTCTTTCAGTTTCTTAGTGTGACTACTGAATGAAATAATTAGCATTTTGCATTTATCTGTATTAGGGGTTTTTAGATCTATCTAACACTTGAGCATTGTAACATGGACTACTGCTAACAAATCCTCAACAATTTTATCCTTTTTTTTGAAAACCTTGTCTTGTAGATGAAAGAAATGCTTCTCCAATTTTGAGCTTCTCAACTAGATCAACAATAGAGAAATTAATAGACTCTATAGATAAGTGATATTTTGAATGATTAGAGGTGCAATAAATAAATTATTCCAAGTATCTTCAGTAGTACCGGAACTAGTACCGACCACTCTCACTAACCCAGATACATTCACACTAGATTGCTTCACTAGATTATCTACCTTATCTTCTAATAGATCCTTGGGCTCGGGTTCATTCTTTTTAGTCTCAATAGACACTTTTTCATCTTGAAATTTATCAACAAAACCTTCAATTTCCTTCCCTTTACCATATTCAAAATTAACTACAGGAACATCACAAGTTCCAAGGATATGCATAACATTTTCCATGGAAGATGTATCATCAGCTAGGTTATTATCAGGATTACCAACAAGAGTGTTAATAGGATTATTTGATAAATTTTCAAGAACATCAATAGAAGTACTAGAGTCAACAAGAGGTAATAGACCAATATTCTTAGCAATAGTCATTATAGTCTTCATGATTTTAGTTTTAAGATTCTCTTTGACATTAGCCTCTCCTAACATGAGACTACCTAGACTCTTCTTGGTCCTCAATTTAGTTTTGTAGGTTTCAATAAGAGTAGCCATATTATCTTTGGAAAGTGTGAAACCAACCAATTCAAGGAAAATCCTTAATAGACTATTCCTCTTCTCTAGCCATTTGTCTAATCCTAATCAATCCATCATAAAACTCTTTTGGAATATCATTTATAAGCTAATCAGCCGCAGCTTCAAACTTGACAAAATTTAACATAAAATATTTAATTTTGTTATTTTGATCTGTAACATTTTCCTCAGTATAAAGACTGCCTACCTCTCTTGGGCTTTTTGTGTGAGAAAGAGATTCACACAGTCTCTCTGCATCAAGTGGCTTCTTGTCTTTCTTTTCTTTATACTTCCAGACATGTATCTGATATTGCTTTGCATCTTCCTCTTCTTTGGAATCTAGAAGTATAGTCTCGCTCTTGAATTTTATTGGCTTCTTCAGGGATCTGGAAGAGGGAAGTTCCTTCTGAGTGACTTTAGATTCTCCAAATGCACTAGAAGAAATGTCTAATATTAGTAATATATTCTTTGATGAAATTAGCCTTTTCAATGAGTTCCTAAATTACTTTCTTCATAGTCTTTTCATGATCCTTCTTAGTGTGTTCCATGTGGACCTTCAAAGACTTCTCATCTGTGGTTCCATAAGGTTCTTGTGATTCATCGACCAGACTACAATATAACTTGAGCTATACCTTCAAGCATCTCCTAGGTAGCTTCATATTCTAATAAAGGGATCCAAACCTTCCTTGGCACAACTGTCTCCATATAGCATTTATTAGTTGTAAGTATAAAAGTGATCTCATTCTTATACTTTACAACTACCTCCTTTGGTATACTATCTCTTCTTTGCATGTTCAACTAGAAAATGGAGAAGAAAGATGCAAACACATCTTCTCTTACATTATCATTGATGAACCCTTTTAACCTATCTAAAATTAGATGAGCTACAAGGGTATTCGGAGACCAGAAATCCCTACCTTGATCGAGTAACTCTTTTAAGAAGTAATATAGAATACATGGGGATAAGGTTTCAAATTTTAAATAATGATTCTTCTTCCTACATTTCATAAGATTCTCTAGGAACTATTTCCACAAGATCTCACAAAGATTGAAATCCTTGTTCAGTTGTACCATTTCATATGCCATATTCACTGTCGTGTGCAAAATGAAGTTTTCCATGTTGGTGAAATAAGTATTTTTTCCGACCATAATTGATAAATACTTAACCATTAGATTCTAGATGGATTCAATTGCTAGAGAATGTTTATCAAATGTCACACTAGTTAAATCCATGACATCCTTCTTCTTGGTGGATTTTGGACCCGAAATCTCTTTAGAATCAGTTAGACTAGTGATAGATTTCATTACATCTTTGGTGATGTGGTGAGTTTTCTATAACCAAAGAAATTCATCATGGAACCTACTCATAGCTATCATCATCCACCTTTCATCACAACAGAAGTCAGGAAATTCATTACATGTGTCTAGTTTCTTCTAGGCTAGATTTACAAATTCAAGTCTTACCTAATTGTGCTCATTGCTGATTTTATTAGTCCATAACTCTATCATTTTCTTATGATGGATGAACTCCTCTAGCTTGACATAGATAAAGGACTCAATGTCCTCTTTTAGAACCACACCAATGGGTATGCTTGAGAAAGCCCTAGCCAGATCAACTTCTATTGCCTTGTATGGAGTCTTCTCGGATACAAGGTGAGGCTTGGATACAACATCGACTATGATAGGGGTAGCCATTATTATTGATTTAACATATTGATAACCTTGATCAATTTTTTTGGATAAACCCTAAACACTCTGATCACCTTGATTGCCTTCAATACACTCAACACCTATTTAACTTCTAGTGAATGAAGTTTGTTGTCCTTATATTCCACCATGTAATGTCCCACATTAAATGTGTGTGACTTGTGTTCCACTTTCTTAAGTTTCTTGATAACATGTCAGATCTTGTGATGAGTTATGACTTTGATATGCTTTAGCCAAACTTCTTCATACTCTTCTCTGCTAGTATTATGACCTCACATTCTTTGGTAATGAACAAAGATATGATGTCTTTCTGATTGCTCCCCTTAGGCCAAAGCCATGGACTCTTTAGTTCCCCAATGAATTGCCTTAACTGGAGTTAGGTTCTAATGCATCTACAGTCTCTTTCTTTCTCCAAATCTTCTTCATTTCAACTTTCACATCCTCCACATTAATCTTCTTTATCAATTTGATTGGATTTTGAACTTCATTTCTTCTATATTCTCTTGCCATATGTCTAGATTTATTTTTATTGTAACACCCGATGTTCATCGGATTTTGTCTTTGCCTACACTAGTTAGCTTTGTGTCCAAAAATATTGCATGTATAACATCTTCCTCTAAATTGGTTATATCTATTTTGATTCATAACTATATTTATACATTGATTAGCTTTATGACCATATTTATTGCATGTGTAACATCTATCAGAGAATGGTTTAGAAGTTTGATTCATGCTACTTCTACATTCCACTACCCTATGTCCCAATTTATTACATTTATAACAAGATCCATTAAAGAAGGTGTTTTCTTACTTACCTATTGGTCGAATGGAGACTATACACAAATAATTATTTTTCAACAACCATGCTTCTAACATGCAACATGTATGTCCATCTATATCCGCATCAATTTTTTTGACAAGTCAGCTCAATCGGAAAGGGGTGAGACCAGACTATCCACACACTACAGTAAACAAAATATCTTCATGCGATGTCAACTTCCAACTTGATTCACAAAAGGCCCTGTAGAACACACCTTTAACATATCCAGATAGGACCAAAATAAAAAGGCACCTTAAAGATTCTACTCTCATTGTATTTGTATGGGACCAAACCCAAAACATCTTTCGGTAATAATAAATACTAGACCGCAAAGCCATATGAAGTAAGAAAATACATACATTACAACACATCACATATTGAAGAAAACTTCTGGATTGAATCAAATATGTACATGCCAGACCAAATCACATCCATGACATCAATGACAATAGGCCAACACTTTCTACCTCATTATCAATTGTATTGTCATTATCGACAAATTGTACCTCCAAAATGAAGTGGTCAGAAAAGCAGTGCAACAAATCATCGTGCTACATCATCAGACTCACATACAAGCATATTTGATAATAAAGACTATTATATTTACTTTTCCCTCCATAAGTACAATATTTTTTTCATATGTGAGAACATAGAGATACCATAGCATATTTTCATTTAAGAAAGTAAAATTTTAACATGTCAGCAATTTTGCCCAAAGCTTGTTTTGGTCCCTTATTTTCTATAAAAGGGAATTCAAGTCTAATTGCAAGGGGTTCTAGAGTTGTGAAAATTATAATTGGGTAGGTAGATAGAGAGTTCAATTATAAGCAATAGAATGTCAATATTTTATAGTCTCTGAACTCTTTTCATGAAATGCACCAGCTATGTTTTGAAAATTAATAAATATCATCTCAAATTGTCTCCTATTTCTATTTTCTCATTTTGTATGAATTGTTTGTGTTAAGGACAAATATTTATCTCTACAATTTGAATTGTGGATGTGAATAATATTTGCAGGTTCTTTCCAAGGGAGGGATTAAATTCTGCAGGTGTCTTTTAGAAATTTGAGAAACATAATAGTGATCTATAAGCATAATTTGTGGTGATTTACAGTCCAACATTTGTGTCAAGCATGAACGTCTGAAGTCCAATTAGTTGAGTCTTTTGAAATTCATGGAAATATTTAGAATTGCTGCATTTTGACTCTGTTGCTTGGATTAGGCATTGATCTTTAAAAGTTCTAAGTGAATTTGAGATACCACTTTAATATTGTTGATCTCTATTTCCTTTTTTGTTTGTAGGAGTAGATGTAGGTTAGAATTCACTCTTAATTGTGCCAAATAGTGATAAATAACCATGGATTTAGCCAATTCAAGGTTAAACTTAGGCAACTTAAATTGATATTCATTGAGAGTAATCCATATTTTAGCAATATTTATCAATATTGTTGCAAATTCAATTAATATTGCAAAGGGTCATTGTTGTTATAAAAGTTTTCACCCTTGATGACTCAAGAAACCTTGGTCATCAACCTTGTGAAACATTTAATCAACCTCCCAAGTGTGGGACTTGCATAAGTGAGGCTAAGTCTCCAGAGAAAGTTGAATTCCTTTCAATTTCATACAAAGTGTTGGACCAACCCAACACATGAAAATCATAATATAAGATTCGATAACGAAAAGGGAGAGAGAAGGGTTACTAAAAGAAGGGAAAAGACTTGCACCTGAATTGAAACTATGATCTCCCTTCCTATGTTTTCACAAAGCACACATGAAACCACCCAATATATGCACAAATTTTTATTCAAATCACTCACCTAAGAGCGAGTGAAGGTTGGAATTCTATGAAATGAGGAGAGGAAGTTCATAGTCAACATTTAGAGAGGGGATCAACACAAATGCCTACAACTAAGGAAAATAAAAGAAGATGTATTTAGATAATGAGGTAAGATAAATACACACATTATTAGAATTGAAATTAGGCAAAACAAGTAAAAAAAATTTCATTAATGAGAAGAAAAGACAATTGTTATAAGTGTAGATAGACATAAGCCTTCTACAGAAGAAAAAGAAGAGAAGATCCTGAGAAAATTACACAATTTTGCTTTTATAGTTGAGGCATAATTCAAAATTGAACTACTTCTACAAAACCTAACCCGAACTAGTGTTAAGTTACAAAAAATTAGAGGAGGAGAAGAAGATCAGATCAAGGATCTGATGGTGTGCAAGGACAATATCTGAGTGCGGTCCTTACAACAAAATCCCTGCAAATCAAGGAGAAAAATATATGAATGATGCGTCGGAGATGGCATATGCAGAAAAAAAGGTCTTCATTTTGCAATGAAGACGCATGGGCGACATCAAAACAACTTGCACATCAAGTATGGAATAATGGAAGAGTCCTTTGGTAGCTGGGATGAAAATATGATTAGATCTGGGGTGTCGATTGAGCAAAAAGATTGTCTTGACCATTGGGTCGACAAACACCCTGCCCAGAGGTATGAATTCCCAATGATCCTTGCAAGTTTGAAAACTGGTCATCGATCTCAAAGATTCATGCGAAGATGGATACACGAGATCTCTCCACATAGCCCCTTGGAAATCTCAATCGATTTTAAAACATGCCCGTCCAATCGGGCCATTATGAAAATCTGACGGTCATTGATTGTTGATGTGGCACCCAGGGTCCGCATTAGATTCTCTTAGTGTTTGTATACACCTAAAAATGGTCTGAAGATAATTAATTAATTAATCCCCCTTCCTAATTTAATTGAATTCATTAGCAATTTGATTAAATCCCTTTCATGTACTTATTAATAAATCTAAGGATTTATTTAATAGGTTCATTTCAATAGTTCCCTTTGATTAATTAATTCTCCTCCCATTTAATTCATTCCTTCAATCCTCTAATTAATTAAAACAAATCAATTCATGAGTTGTTGAAAGTTAATTAGCCTTTTCTTATTATTTAAATTTTTAAATTCAAATTACCCTCATGCCTCCTAATTTTTAAGCATCTAGCCTAGCCACCCTTTAACCTAATCCATTCCACCTAACCCTATGTTTAACTAACCCTATCCTATCTTGCACATCCTAACCTCCTATGGTGTGGATATTATCCCCTTGAGACACATGGCACTTATGCCACATGTCTCTTCCCTTGGACAATTTCCCTCTTATGAGAAAGGCTCCTTGACACTTGTCACCATAGAGATGTCAAGTGTCCCTCCCTCCAACCTCTTATCCAACCTCCTCCAATTTCACCCTTAATTTCTTCAGACTCAATCTTGACCATCGATTCCTGCCACCTCACCCCTGGCCTTCGAATTCCTATAAATATCCCTCATTTTGGAACACAAAGGATCCCAACTCATTTTCATATTATGCATTGTTATTATAGGCATATCCCCATCTCATATCAATAGGCATTGTTATTATAGGCATATCCATTTTAGCATATCATTTGAGAATTATTATTATAGGCAATTGTATCTTAGATCTGTTGGAATTATACACTCTTATGAGAATAGGTGATGTTGTCATTGATGGCAACCAACTAGCAACCATTTGGCAACCAACCGACAGATACCGACACTGGCACCGACAGGCACTTCATCGACTTTCATATTACATCGGCAATAATGCATATCGACACTCAGGCTGACATGGAATAAACTTTTGTTTGTTGTATTTTATTGTAAATATCTTTTGTAAGCTGACATGGTACTCTGTAATAGACACATATATGTATGAGATCTTAGAGGTCATTTTAATATATGGCATGAGAGATAGAGAAGAGCGAGATATGATGTATAATTTTGTATAAGGTGATATAGTTGACAGTGAAGGTTTTGGTTATTGTCTAAGCTTAAACCCATACTGAACCTCGCATATGAGATGTTGTTTTGAAGGAGTACATTGTACTAGATTTTGATAATCCATTTTGTAGTCAGTGTGACTCTTTATTGAGCAGTAAGCCCTAGGTTGTTGGCCTCCCTGCATGTGCAGGCCCCTCATTGTAAGTAGTATTTATTCATTGGTCAGTGAGTAAATATTCTGGGTCACAAATCTCATTGAGCTTTTTCCCACACCGGGTTTCCTCGTTAAATATATTGTGTTATGGTGTGTTTTCTATGTTGTCTCTATTATTCTTATTTACCAATACATTGTTTTGGGATGTAAAGTTTTAAATAACTTTAAATATTCCGCTAACTAGTTAGACACTGATTCACCGCCCCCCTCTCAATGTCTCTGGGACTGTCATTGAATCTAGCATTTGGTATTGAAGCCTGGTCCTCTATTTTTGAAAGCCTAACAATTTGAGGAATATTTTGACACCGGTATAGATGGAGAAATTAAGAAAATAGTTGGAAGGAGCTCTTGAAGACTATGATGTAGAAAAAAGGAAGAATATCAAACTTGAAGATGATCTGAGGATTGCACAAGAATTAATTAAAGGACTTCAGGAGAACTTTTCTATAGAACAAAATAAAAGAAAAGAACTTCATGAGAACATGCAGAATGATTATTATGAAAAAGAAACTCTAAGAGACATTACAAACAAGTTGAGACAAGAGAACAGTAATATGAAAAATGAAATACAAGATATGAATATGAGGTTATGTAAAGATATTGAAGATAGGAAGAAGAATGACGAAGACTTGACTAGGAGACTTAATGATGCTGGAAATGAAAATCTAAGACTTATTCATGAAAATGATATGTTGAAGATAGATCTGATTCACATGCAACATGATAAATATGAGCTTATGAGACAAGTTGGAATTCTGGAAAATGAGTTGGCTACTGAAGAAATAGAAACCTAGTGAAGATAAAGGTACTAGCACACGACCACCAGAGACAAAGAAACCGACAGAGAAACAAACTGAGGCAGAGGTGCACATGGAGATTGAGAAATCGATAATCACAAAAACACTGAAACAGACTGAGAAACCATTAAAGGTTGAGATGCAAACATAGACTGATCCACCAGTAGAAAATGCAAGAAAAATGGACACATCTGATGGAAGAAAAGAGGTAATAAAAATTATTGGTCAGACATTTGACACATCTACAAGTGAATTTAGACCTACCAATGTTACAGAGGTACTTTTGGATTCAATCAAGAAGATAATAGATTGCAATGCATTGGCCTATAAGGCAATTGATAACATACTACCCATTCTTAAGATGATTGCACCAAATTATAAAATAGATCACATTATAGATTCTTTGGGTAAATTGGACACATTGTCCAAATTTATTGTTGATAATGTAATAACTATTGATAAGGTGAATGAGGACACAATTAAGGAGAGAGTTGAAAAAGAGAAAAACACATTCTTTGAAGACACTATAAAGAAATGCATAGAACACTTAAATACATTATTAGTAGTACTTAACTCTACAATTTTGGAGTACAAGGAGCTATATAGGGAAACATGCAAACCTCACCTTTTGATTGAGGACATTGATAAGGAAATCAGAAAAAAATAGAAAGAAATTAATGATAGAAGATAATATAATTGGTTCATTCCGACATATATCAGTTTTTGAGGAGAAGTTAGAGAAACTTGAGAAAGAGAAGGAAAGGATAAGGTCAAATGTCTAGGAACTTAAAAATAAACTTGGTCCTAAGTTGGAAAATCTTATCACTTAGAGAATTGAAATATCTAAGGCATTAGTTCAAGGGGAGCGATCACCAGAGGAACACATGCATTATCTCACCGACATGATCCAACAGACTAAGGCAACTTTGAATGATAGCACAAGGTTTATGTAGAGTCTGAATTTAGTTTTGGTAGATATTTTTCAGATTGTAACTATTCATATTTTGGATATGTTGGTATAGTTTTGTCATTGATGTCAACACGTGTCAATACTTATCAGCACTTGGAAATCTTTGGTTATGTTCATCGACACATTCAATGAGTTGTGCACAGTCACCGGTATCTGGTTCATCGACAGGTTATATTGTTCACCAGGACTTGGAATGACTTGGAGATTACTTAGTTATCTAGAAGACATTGTTTGGACACTTTGTCTTGGTAATTTGTTCACTAGTCTAATCGGGTTTGCATATTTGTTGTTATCGGCAAATAGGTACAGGTTATGCACTGGCAAGCATATCTATTCCAGATCAGCACAAAATGTCATGAAGATGATTTATTATTATTGTAAATACATTGAGCTGACATGATGCATCACATATTGATTCATTTGTAATTGACTTTATTGTAATATCTCTTAGTGAGCCAACCTACTCATTTGGTCTTAGGTTATGGTATAAATGTAAGATCTCATTTGTGAGATTAATGTAACATAACGGTGAGGATTGTAATAAGGTATATATGAATATTAGTAGAGCTATACACGCAAACATCATTCAAGATTGAAGGAAGGTTTGAAGAAGGAAAATCAGAGCTAAACCAGTACTGAATCCAACATGCGAAGATGTTATTTTGAGCAGTACACTATCATTGGATTTAACCATCCAATTGTAGTCGATGCGACTCTCATTTTGTGATTGAGTAGTGAGCTCTAGGTAGTTGGCCTTTCTACATGTGTAGACTCCATATTGTACATACATACTATCTGCAGTAGTATCATCTGATTGTGGGTAGGGTTTCCCACCATGGTTTTTCCTATTATAGGGTTTCCACATACAAATATCTATGTTATGTGTTGTGGATGTTATTGTATTTCTGTTTCATGCATTAAACTTTACCGGTATTGCAACTAACTAATAAAATTGTCTACCGACATAAAGTTTGGTTTACCAGTATTAAGCATTAAGTTTGGTTAAGTTAGTTTTGGTTTGAATTTATTGGAAAACTGATTCACACCCCCTCTCAGTTGTCTTCAGGACCTAATAATTATTATCAGAGCCTAATCCTCTTTTTGTAGAAGTTTAACAGCTTGAGGAGATCCTATGACTTCTAACTATTTTAGGAAGGACAGTCTAAAACATGATGGAACTAACTATGGCATGTGGAAGATCAGGATGGAGACTCATTTGAATTTATTTGGAAAGGACATATGGGATGCTACAAAGAATGGTTATGTTTCTCCTACTCAAGGTCAACCTAATCCACCAACCTTGGCTAAAGATGAGGAAAATGATTGCAAAGCAAGAGAAGCACTTTTGAGTGTATTGTCAGATCAACAATTCATGGGATTATCAGATAGATATACTGCTAAAGCTATTTGGGACAAATTGGAAACATTGAATGAAGGTGATACCACAGTCAAAATTGCAAAACTTGAATGCTTTCGGGTCAGGTATAAAAATCTAAAAATGGAAGAAGATGAAAGGATTTATGCTTTTATGGAAAGAGTAAATGAAATTGTTTTGGGTATACAATGTTGTGGAGGAACCTTGAGTGAAGATGAAATTGTTTCTAAAGTTTTAAGATAATTTCCACCAGCATATAAGATGAAAGTTATTGCTATAAATGAATTGAGAATAATGCCTAATACATTAGTATCTAGAGATACTTTGGTTGGAAAACTTTCAGCTTTTGAACTTGAGGAATTTGGTCCTATTGCTACAATTAAGACACATTTAGCTTTCAAGGCATCAACATCATCTACATCATCCTCATCATCATCTGATAAAACTGATTGGAAAGCCTTTTATACAAGAGAACTTGAAGAAATTAAAAAAGAAAATGAAGAATTGGAAGAACTTGAAGCACTATTTGCAAGGAAAATGCCTAAAGGTCTAGCTGGAAGTAAGTATGAAGGTAAAGAACCATTTAAATATTTCAACTACAATAAAATTGGTCATATGGCATCTAGGTGTCTTGATAGACATGAAAGATTGAAACAAGAAGCTAAAATAACATATAAGCCTAACCTTGAATATCAGAGATACATATTTAAGAAGAATAGAGACAAGTCTTATTACTATACTGATGAAGGAGTTACTGATGATTCTGATGAAGAACCGACAGACAATGGATGGGATTTTGTTGCTATAATAGAAGATCAACTAACACCTACTATTCAACCAGTAGAGTAGGTCTTGAGAGCTAAGATTGAAGATAAGGATGAATGGATCATTGATTCTAGATGTTCACATCATATGCCTAGTGATAAAACTAAATTCTTAACCTTTCATGAGAACAATGGAGGTCTAGTAAGATTTGGAGATGATAAAGCTTGTTTGATCAAGGGAAAAGGCACTATATCTTTTGATGGTAAGCATAATACTGATAATGTTTACTATGTTGAAGGTTTGAAGCATACTCTTTTGAGTGTTGGTCAATTAGTTTAAAAAGGTTTTCAGTTACAATTTAAGAATGGTAAATGCACAATCATGAATAGAATTGGCTTAGAAATTGCAATTGGTAATCAGACTAAAGGTAATATCTTTCATTTGAATAAATATGAGATGGAATGCTTGATTGCACATATTGATGAAAGTTGGTTATGGCATAAGAGACTTTGTCATGTAAATTTTGATTGCATTGTGAAAATTAGTACAACTAAGGCACTAAGGGATTTACCTAAGATTGTTAAACCTCACAATCCGCTATGTAAGCAATGTCAATTTGGAAAGCAAGTTAGAGCATCTTTTAAGAGTATACCAGAAAAATCCAATAATGTTCTTGACTTAATTCACACTGATTTATGTGGTCCAACAAGAACTAGAAGTTTATAAGGAGATAGTTATTTTATGCTAATCATTGATGACTATTCTAGAATGTGTTGGGTTACCTTTCTCAGGGAGAAATCAGAAGCTTTTGGGAAATTCAAACTATTCAAGGTGATGTTAGAGAATGAAATTCGTAAGAAAATCAAATGCTCGAGATCAGATCAAGGAGGTGAATTCACATCTAAGGAATTTAATACATTTGGTGAAGTGAATGGAATTAAAAGATAGTTATCAGCACCTCAGACACCCCAACAGAATGGATTTGTGGAAAGAAATAACAAAACTATTTTGGATGTAGCTAGAAGCAAGATATCGGAAGTAAATGTACCTCATGTATATTGGAGAGAAGTAGTGAATACATCAGTTTACACATCAAAAAAGTTCACATCAAAGGTGAAATTGTTAAGACTCATTGATGCAGAGACAAGAGAATCTAATACAAATTTGCAAATAAAAGGTGTATTTTGGACCCAAACCCCTTACACTCCTCAGGTGTCTCAAATGCACTCAATGCCTCAATAGGCTCAAAACCTAACACCACCTAAACCAGGTGTGTCTCCTGCCTCCACATACTTCAAAGGACCTCAAAAAAAATGATTCAAAGGCTTTCTAAATCCCTAAGCCTCTCTAGCTTCAACACAAACTCAATACATTTATTCAACCAAGCATCTAGCCCTTCAAATCGGGTAATTTCCCTTTAACTCAAAACTTTTCCAAAAAACTTGCCCAAAAAAATTACATATTTAGACACCCATTTGGAGGTTACACAACATATCAAAAAAACAATATAGGTTGTTTTGGACGGACCCTTTACTGTCCTCAAATGTGCCCCTTTTTAACCTTAAAAACCACCCACTTTACAAAGGAAGTACCAACAAAACTTAACACCAGGTTGCAAAACTTTTTATAGTATTCAATTAGGTTCCCAAACAAAGGATTTTATAGGTTTTATGGCTTGATTCAACTTCTAAGTGTCCAAACTCTAAAACCTTGCTTAAATCACCCTCTAAACTAGGGCTTGCTTAAAATCATGCCTCCAATCACTTCTCTGATCAAATGAAGGTTGTTTCACCATTAAATTGGTGCCCTCTACTGATTCCAATCATAAAAGATATCCCTCCAATGGCTACTTTAGTGGCTGCTACACTCTAGCCACCATCCCCATCCTCCAATCAACCAACAAATTCACCATTTGTGAGTGATCACTCTGCAAAACCACTTCAATCCTGCACTTTCATGTTAGTTTGATATGATACAACATTATTTTCCATCCCCAAGTCACAGTAAGCACATAAAGGGGATGGATTACATATTCATACTTGAGAAAACAAGGAAAATCAGACTTTTAAAACAGGACAGTCAATATAAATCCTTAGATCAGATTAAAAATGATATAAAATGCTTCAGATCATGCAAATTAAATTCCTATCGACCTTCCTCAATGATTAGAACTCAAAGATCATCAAAGGACTGCAAGTTTTTCAAGGAAAATCAAGGTTTTTGCATTAAAACTGTCTCAGTCTGTACAACAGCACCTCCAATCCATACTTTCCTCTCTTTTTTCCATCATAAATGATGAATAAAACTTCCCCAACCAACCCAAGGTGGTTGGAGGGGTTTACAAATTCATTAAGACTTAAAAACTCAATTTCCCTCCAAAATGCTACTAAACGTTGGAATACAAAGATTTGAATTTTCCAACTTTATTTAATACATTCTATTTGCTAAATTCATTCCAAACAAATGGAATTTTATTTCATATACCTAAATAACCCTACCAAAGACCCTACTAACCATTCTAGACCCTTGAAACACTGTTGGCCTACTTGACACCATATTTTGTCTTAGGTCCCTTATCAGGACTTATTACATTTAAATCAAATTGAGCACTACATAGAGACATTATTGGCTTCAAAACATTCCAATTCACTTTCAAGGATGCTCTGGGGTCTTTGTTCATGTTTATAATCTCCTTGGTCTCAGGTGGACTCTTGGATGCTCCTGCATCACTCGTCATGAACTATGGTTTGGTAATACTCCTACTCTTAAATATTTTAGAATATTTGGAAGCAAATGATATATTAGAAGAGATGATTATATTGGAAAATTTGATCCTAGAAGTGATGAAGGAATATTTCTTCGTTATTCATCTAAGAGCAAGGCATATAGATGTTTTAATAAGAGATTGTTGAAAATTGTTGAAAGTGCAAATGTGAAGATTGATGAACAATTTAGAGGTAATTCAAGGTACATAGACTCTGAACCGACAATAGAGATAATATCAAATAAACCTACAATGAGTACATTGGTACAAAATGTTGATCCATTCACACTGGCATCATTTGAGGATTCAACACTGACTGAAGAACAACATCAAGTAAAAACACCCCGGTATGTAAGATTGAACCACTCTGAAAGTCAGATAATTGGGAACAAGCATCAAGGTGTTATGACTAGATGAAGACTAGAAAATGAAGAGGTGTGTCTTATTTGTCAAATTGAACCAACATCAGCTAATGAGGCATGTTAAGATAAACACTGGATTAAAGCTATAGAAGATGAATTGGAACAAATTGAAAAGAATAACACATGGATATTGGTTCCTCGACCTAAAGATAAAAATGTAATTAGAACTAAATGGGTATTCAAAAATAAACTCAATGAAGATGGCAAGATAATAAGAAATAAAGCAAGACTAGTATGTAAGGGATATTCACAGAAAGAAGGAGTTGATTATAATGAAACCTTTGCACCAGTAGCTAGAATTGAGGCAGTCAAATTATTCTTGGCTTTTGTAGCACAGAAGAACTATAAAGTATATCAAATTGATGTTAAATGTACATTTCTGAATGGTGATCTTGAAGAAGTTTACATTGAACAACTTGATGGATTTTCATTGACAAATGACAAAGATATGGTTTGCAGGCTAAGGAAAGCTTTGTATGGACTAAAGCAAGCTCCTAGAGCTTGGTATTCTAGATTGGACAAATATCTTTTGAAGATTGGTTACACTAAAGGTAATGCTGACAACAATCTATATTACAAAGTAACTAATGATGACATCTTGGTTATAGAAGTTTTTGTTGATGATATAATCTTTAGAGGAGAAGATGGATTGTGTAAAGACTTTTCTAATAAGATGTAGGAAGAATTTGAAATGTCTATGATTGGGGAGATAAAATTCTTTTTAGGGTTACAGATTTCACAGATTGATAAAGGTATATTCTTATGTCAATCTAAGTACTTGAATGAACTACTAAAGCAATTTGGCATGGAAAACTCTAAACTAGTAAGCACAGCTATGACTACAACTGATAAACTATCTTTGAAGGATGAATCAACACCTATTAATCCAACTAGGTACAAGTCTATGATAGGAGGTTTAATGTATTTGACACAAACAAGACCTAATATTATGAATGTTGTATGTATTGTTTGCATATTTCAGAGTAATCCTAAAGAAAATCATGAATCAACAGTGAAAAGGATTTTCTGGTATCTACAAGGAACTACAAATCTTGGTCTATGATATCCTAGAGATGAAAATTTTAATTTATGTGCATACACAAATGCAAATTGGCAAGAGATGTAGATGACAGAAAAAGTACCACTGGTGGAGCATTTTTTCTTGGCAGCAGATTAATTTTTTGGTTGAGCAAGAAAAAAAGTTGCACATCTTTATCAATAGCAGAATCAGAATATGTTGCAGCAACAACTAATTGCACATGGGTATTATGGATTAAGCAAATGTTGAAGGACATAAAGGTAAAATGAAAGGAACCTATAACTATTTACTGTGATAATATGGCAGCAATTGATATATCTAATAATTTGATATTTCACTCAAAAACTAAACATGTTTCTATCAAATTCATTTTTCTGAAAGAAAATGTTGAAGCAAAAGAAGTGAAATTGGTTTATGTGAATACTAAAGAGTAGATTGCAGATATTTTTACTAAGCCTTTGCCTAAGGAAACTTTTGAATATCTCAGAGAGTAGCTTGGGGTTATATCCCCATCGATAGAGACTTAGGTAGTTGATGTTTTTCATCAACCGATAGAATTAGTAGATAAATCTTTTTCTGGCTTTGATGAGGAGAGTTACTTCTCAGGGGGACTAGTTGGTATTTTGTAACAAGTTGCTATTTTGTGATAAGTTCTTTGAAACTGGTTTTTGTACTACTTTGGCATTTGATGTCAAAGGGGGAGAGATATCTATGGAAAAACACATTATCTTTTGGGAGAAATAATTGAACTGGGGGAGAGATTATTACTCTCTATATTTTGATTTCTGGTTAATGATCTCTTTTGGAGATTGTTGGTTTTTGACATTTCTATTTTGGCACTTTGATGGTTTTTCCATCTTGTGTTGCCATCAATGCCAAAAGGGAGATTGTTAGTATTTTGGATATGTTGGTATGGTTTTGTCATTGATTTCAACACCTGTCAACACTTATCAACACTTGAAGATCTTTGGTTATGTTCACTGACATATTCAATGACTTAAGCACAATCACCAATATTTGGTTCATCGACACTTGGAATAACTTGGAGATTACTTGGTTATTTCGAAGACATTGTTTGGACACTTTGTCTTGGTAATTTATTCACTAGTCTAATTGGGTTTGCATGTTTGTTGTTACCGGTAAATAGGTCAAGGTTATGCACAGATTTGTATATCTATTCCAGATCAACACGACACGTCATGAAGATGATTTATTATTATTGTAAATACATTGAACCAACATGATGCATCACATATTGATTCATTTGTAATTGAATTTATTTTAATATCTCTTAGTGAGCCGACCTACTCATTTGGTCTTAGGTTATGGTATAAATGTAAGATCTCATTTGTGAGATTAATGTAACATAGCGATGAGGATTTTAATAAGGTATATATGAATATTAGCAGAGCTATACATGTAGACATCATTCAAGATTGAAAGAAGGTTTGAAGAAGGCAAATCAGAGCTAAACCAATACTGAATCCAACATGTCAAGATGTTATTTTGAGCAGTACATTATCATTGGATTTAACCATCCAATTGTAGTCAGTGTGACTCCCATTTTGTGATTGAGCAGTGAGCTCTAGGAAGTTAGCCTTTCTGCATGTGCAGAATCCATATTATACACACATACTATCTATAGCAGTATCATCTGATTGTGGGTAAGGTTTCCCATAGTGATTTTTCCCCTTATAGGGTTTCTATGTACAAATATCCATGTTATGTGTTGTGGATGTTATTGTCTTTTTGTTTCATGCATTAAACTTTACCGGTGTTGCAACTAACTGATAAAACTGTCTAATGACATAAAGTTTGGTTTACCAGTATTAAGCACTAAGTTTGGTTAAGTTAGTTTTGGTTTGAATTTTTTGGACAACTGATTCACCCCCCCTCTCTTAGTTGTGTTTGGGACCTAACAGTAACCAACTGGTTATAGACTTTGAGGTGAAATTTCTGAACTCGTTTGATTATTTTTGATAACCTTTGTCATTGATGTCAAAGGTGGAGTAGTGAAGAGAAAAATACATGTATAGAGGAAATCACTTGCTTAGGGGGAGAAAATCTCTTTGCAATCTTTTTGGACTTCAGTTTTTGGAAACAATTTTTTGGTTTTTCTCATGAGTGTTGCCATCAATGCCAAAGGGGGAGATTGTTGGCATTCTACACTCTCATGAGAATAGTTGATGTTTTCATTGATGGCAACCAACTAGAAACCATATGGCAACCAACTGGTAGATACCGACACCGACAATAGATTTCTACATACACCAACAAACACCGGCACCAGCTGGCACTTCACCAATTTTCAGATTACATCGGCAACAATGCATACTGACACTCAGGCCGACATGGAATAAACTTTTGTTTATTGTATTTTAATGTAAATATCTTTTGTAAGCTGACATGGTGCATTGTAATAGACTCATATATGTATGAGATCTTATAGGTCATTTTAATATATGGCATGAGAGATAGAGAAGAGTGATATATGATGTATAATTTTGTATAAGGTGATATAGTTGACAACTAAGGTTTTGGTTATTGTCTAAGCTTAAACCAATACTGAACCTGGAATATGAGATGTTGTTTTGAAGTAGTACATTATATTGGATTTTGATAATTCATTTTGCAGTTAGTGTGACTCTTTATTGAGCAAGTGAGCTCTAGGCTGTTGGCCTCCCTGCATGTGTAGGCCCCTCATTGTAAGTAGTATTTATTCATTGGCTAGTGAGTAAATATTTTGGGTCACAAATCCTATCGAGGTTTTTCCCACACTGGATTTCCTCGTTAAATATCTTGTGTTATGGTGTGTTTTCTATGTTATCTATTTTATTCTTATTTGCAGCATTAATTCTTATTTTCTAGTATACTATTTTTGGATGCAAAGTTTTAAATAAGTTTAAATATTCTACTAACCGGTTAGACACCGATTCACCCCCCCTCTCCATGTCTTTACGATTGTCATTGAATCTAACAAGATCTACCTTAATTTGATCATTTTCTAGCATAATTGTTGAATCATGTAGATTACTAAATCTCTACTCTAGCTTAATTGCATCATCATCATAGCTTAATTATGCATATCATTAGCTTAATTAGCCTCTTTGATCAATCTAGCATAATCAATCTCATCTAGCTTATATATCATATCATTTTAAATACTCCATCTAGGTGTAGTCAAGTCACTAGGATTGCTTATCCAGATTTGAGAGCAAATCCACACTTGCATCTATTAGGAGAAGATAGGTCACTTTGTCATGGTTTACCTTTCATTTTCTTTTAATTTTCTAACCATGGTTGTAATGATCTATTGAGTGTTTGTGTTATAGTTACAAGTACCCTACTTCACACACACGACATTATGGTGCCACCATGGGGCCGAAAATCTAATTTCTTGGCCTCTTGAATCATCAAATTTTCAATCTCACAGGTTTCTGGTTGGGCTTGCTCTAGAATCTTGTATGAGTACCTTTGCAATACTGTATGAGTTTATTTATGCACTCGTACAGGTATGTGTTGGTATTTTGGTATGGTTTTGTCATTGATGTCAACACCTACTATCACTTATCAACTTTGGCACTTTGAATAATTTGAGAAGTACATCCTTATTGGATTTAACCATCCAATTGTAGTCAGTGTGACTCCAATTTGTGTTTGAGCAGTGAGCTCTAGGTGCTTGGCCTTTCTGCATGTGCAGGCCCCATTTATATATACATACTATCTATAGTAGTGTCATTTGATTGTGGGTAAGGTTTCCCACCATGGTTTTTCCCCTTACAGAGTTTCCACGTACAAATATTTGTGCTATGTGTTGTGGATGTTATTGTCTTTCTATTTCATGCATTAATCTTTATTGGTACTGTAATTAACTGATAAAACTGTCTACCGGTATTAAACATTAAAGTTGGTTAAGTTGTTTTAGTTTGAATTTATTTGACAACTGATTCACCCCCCCCCCCTTCTTAGTTGTCCCTGTGACCTAACAATTGGTATCAAAGCCTAGTCCTCTTTTGTAGAAGTTTAACAACTTGAGGAGATCCAATGTCTACTAACTATTTCAAGAAGGATAGTCCTAAACTTGATGGAACCAACTATGGCATATGGAAGATCAGAATGGAGACACATTTGAATTACATTGGAAAGGACATTTGGGAAGTTACAAAGAATGGTTATACTACTCCTACTCCCAGTCAGCCTAATCCACCTACCTTACAAAAAGATGAGGAAAATGATTGCAAAGCTAGAGAAGCACTTTTGAGCACATTGTCAAATCAACAAATCATGGGATTATTAGATAGATCAACTGTTAAAGCTATTTGGGATCATTTGGAAACACTGAATGAAGGAGATTCCACAGTCAAAATTCCAAAACTTGAAATCTTCCGGGTCAGGTATGAAAATCTGAAAATGGAAGAAGATGAAAGGATTTCTACTTTTATGGAAAGAGTTAGTGAAATTGTTTTGGGTATTAAATATTGTGGAGGAACCTTAAGTGAAGATGAAATTGTTACAAAAGTTTTAAGAGGATTGCCACCGGCATATAAAATGAAGGTTATTGCTATACATGAGTTAAGAACAATGTCTAATACATCAATAACTAGGGATACATTGATTGGAAAACTTTCATCTTTTGAAATTGAGGAATTTGGTCCTATTGCTACTATAAAGATAGATTTAGCTCTTTAAGCATCAACATCATCTGCACCATCATTCAACAAGTCTTATTGGAAAGCCTTTTATGCAAGAGAACTTGAAGAAAGCAGGAGAGAAAATGAAGAACTTGAAGCACTATTTGCAAGGAAAATGCCTAAAGGTCCAGTTGGAAGTAAGTGTGAAGATAAAGCACCCTTTAAATGCTTTAACTATAATAAGATTGTTCATATGGCTTCAAGATGTCCTGATAGACATGCTAGACTAAGAGAAGAAGCTAGGAGAACATACAAACCTAATCTTGAATATCAGAGATACAAATTTAAGAAGAGTAAAGATAAATCTTGTTATATTGTTGATGAAGGAGTGAGTGATGATTCTGATAAGGATCCGACAGATAATGGATGGGGTTTTGCTGCTATAATAGAAGATCAACCAGCACCTACTATTCAACTGGTAGAACAGGCCTTGGCAGCTAAAGTAAGGTTTGGATCATTGATTCACGATGCTCACATCATATTACTGGTGATAAAAGCAAATTCTTGAACTTTTTGAAATAGAATGGAGGTCTATTAAGGTTTGGAGATGATAAAGCTTGCTTGATCAAAGGTAAAGGTACAATATCTCTTGATGGTAATCATAATACTAACAATGTTTACTATGTGGAAGGTTTAAAGCATAATCTTTTGAGTGTTGGTCAATTAGTTGAGAAAGGATTTCAGTTACAATTCAACAATGGAAATACCAAAATTATGAACAGAACTAGTTTGGAAATTGCAACCGATAATCAAACTAGAGGTAATATCTTTCATTTGAATAATAGTGAATAGGCTGTTAGGCCCAATATGGAAAGCTAATGTACTGAGAGGGGAGGGGTGAATCAGTGCTTCAAAACTTTTCTTCAATAATAGCTTTATTGTTATGCATAAACTGAATAGTGCAGTAACATAATATAAAGCTAAAACAAATAGATAACAATCATACATGATTCACTCCATAACACATATATTTTGGTTACGTAGAAACTTGTGGTTAGAGAGAAAAACTGTGGTGGGGATGGCACCCACAACTTCACTACTGCAATAATAAAGAGTGCTTGGTTAGAGCTACATGTTTAGCTATTTCTGATAGCTTACCCTATTAAGACTAACAAGATCTGTTAGATCTACCTTGCTAAAGGATTTTACAACACTTAATCTAAATGCTACACCTGGTTAGAGGCTTTACAATTTATAGACTTGATTAGAGTCTTTTACTCTATTAAAGGTTTCTCTTACAACTTCAAAATATTACAATAAATCATTACAAATATCTGCAACTTTACATCTAGAATGTTATAGCAGATTCTATGTGCTCAGAATAGATTACCTTGCTTATAGCATACCTCGGTAACCCATATAGTAACTCGATAAACCCTTTTGTTTACTCTGTTCTTTGACTTTTCTCTAAAATCCTTCTCGGTGACCTCTGTGTCTCTATAACAATTTTCTTACACTCATGCACACACCTTTTAATTCTTAACTCATGTTGTATAAATAGATCTCTTATGACGGTGATCCATTCATTGCTTCGATCTTACAAACATGTTTTATCGAATGAATAACCATGCAAAATATTTTATTGGTTAGATGACCTAAAAATCATACACAATCTTTAAGTACAATTTCCAATGTGATAATGGTTAGATGTTCCTCGATCTTGTAACATGTTTTCATATGTATGTCCAGGTTCAATGAATCTGGTAACACATTTCACTTGGTGTATAACAACTCAGTGTGTCATCTTTGCTTCTCGGTAGACATGAAATGATACTCGGTAGACAACTTCGTGTATACTACATTCTGAGACTACTTTCTTCAATAACCGACTGGACTATGCATACTGACTAGAGTATATAGAATAAATTTGAAAATAAAACTAATGGCAACTTGATAAGTAGTAACAATCTCCTCTTTTGATATTAGTTGAGATGTTTGACAAAAACTACTTTCAAAGTTATAACTCAATAATCTATATACTTGCAAAATTTGACTATACTAACAGTATATACAATAGTCAATAAAATAATATATCCAGATATACTCCCCTTATCGATATACTATACAAAACTCTGATTTTGCATGCTTGGTGATCAATGTTCTATGTGTTGTGCTCTTGATCTTTGCTTACTATCCTATTCACTACTCGGTTCACTGCTCTTGGATATTCTGCTTGCTCTGCTCGGTATACTCCCCCTATATACTATACTCCTTTTGTTTGATACTTGAATACTACACTCCCCCAATACTGTATCACTCCCCATTTTTGACAAACATCAAAACTTAATTACCATTCGGGGGTGGCAACTAGTCAAAAATGGATTTGTACTTGGTCTATGCTTCGGTGAGAGCGATAGAGAGTGCAATATTTACACTATCCATTAAAGAATTTTGTGCTTGAATATCAGCCAATAATGATATTAAGCCATCTAGAGTGCTCCCCTCTTGTGTAGTAGATAAGGAGGTGGCTCAGTTAATTTGTTCTTGGACAGATGAAAGATGAGGAAGGAATAATGTCTGAAGTGTCATTATGTCCATCCTGATCTTGTGTTCTTCACTTCTTAGGTCCAATTGTTGAGCCATGAGCTGTTGTAACCTTGTATAGAAATTTTGAACTGAATTTGGCTCTGTGGTCAACTTATTTGAGAGATCGGTGATCTCTTTCTCAATTGCCTTTGTTTTATTCTTAATGTCTTTAATGGATAAAGAAAATGTGTAGAGTTTTTGAAATAAATAAAGAATGTGCTTGAGTTGAGGAGTCAACTCAGCAATAAATTTGACAAGTTTAACTTTGCCAATAGCTATAGCTTTCTGTACCTCTTCTATGATTTTTGCAGTGAGCTCTTTGTCTTTTAGCTTCCTCAAATACTCTGATGCATCTACTCTAGCTGTTTCTATCTTTGTTAGGAGTTCATCCAGTTGAATGTGGATGGCTGCATTTGTTGACACTGTAGCTTCAGATAGCATATCTATTAAGAGTGCTTTCACCTTCTGAAGTACCTTATTTTTCTTTTGAATTGCCATTTGCTTCTCTTGTTCGGCCTTTGCTTTGCATAGTTCACCGAAATCAATGAATGCTTGCCCCTTTAATTTTTATATATATCTATTGGGCAGCACTATTGGTTTTGACAAATCAACTTTAAAACTATGTTTTTTCATCTTCTTTTCTTTACCTTTCACCAATGGAATTAAGACAATGGCTTGTGAGGCTTGATGACCCTCGGTAGGTTGCTCGGTAGAGGAAACACTTTGGTCAGTTTCTTTAGCCTCTGTAGAGTCCTTTGGTGTCTCAGTACTTGGTGTCTCAGTTGCAACATTTGTAGTGCTAGAAGGTTCTTGAGATGTCTATCCTTGAGTAGTACCTTCTCCCACTGTAGACTTGTGACCTTCAGTTCCTTGATTTGTATCCTGAGGGGTTTCGGTTGAGATAGGTTGTTTGACCGGTGGATAAGGCTGAACTTGTTCCAAGAATGATTCACTAGATACAAGTTTTGCATATGCATTGCCTTCTATCATTTCCTATTCCGGTGCCTCTGTATCCATGACATCTTCATCTATTTGAATGGTGTAAGCAGGGTCTTGCTTGGTAATATCAGGATCTTGCTCGGTGACATCAACAATTTCAACCATAGCTTGCTCACCGGCATCCCTGATTGTAAATATTTCCTGCCACTTTTCTTTTGTCTCATTTTCAACTTCAATATATAGCCCATTCATCAGTTTTAAGGCTCTCTATTTGACAAGAAACTTTGAGTTGTAGGTTGTCAGATGTTCTTTTATTTCAGCTACTGACATGTCAAGAAAGAGATGAACCAGACTTCTTTCTCTGATCTGTTTC